>NC_056743.1:102306676-102571676 GCF_019279795.1 Protopterus annectens | reverse complement strand
CAGTGCATCTGTGCACAAACGGGATTAAGGAAAATATATTTAGATGTCATAAAACTGCAATGTAATACAATTCATGATATCCCCATAATAGTCAATGGCATGCATGCTACACCGCAACCATGATGCAATGATTGCTAAGGGTCTGTGACAGTGTTCTGTGTGGTAAATAGGAATTAGCAGTCAATGCCATGCAAATGAGTCAAGTAATATTGAGTCACAAACGCCCCGCCGGCATAAGGATGTACCACACGGTGTCACTGTACAACACAGAGGAGTGGCCTGGAGGTAAACAGGAGATCAAGAGAAAGGCGCTCCACCATAGCTGTAAGCACATTGGATCATTGCTAATCCGTGTTGCATGTTGCTAAGCAAAGCCGCAGGATAGGAGTGTGGAAGTAGCCATAGCTTTGTTTAGCTGAGAGCACACAAGGTAACTGAAAGTTCACGTGAACGTGGATGAAAACGTGCACGAAACCCGGTAAATGGCTTTGCGCGGTGCGCACCACAGCTGAAACAGGAAGGATATGGGAAGACAATAAGGAAATACTGCAGCATGGTAATTGGAGTACAAATGAGTAATTAACACCTAAAAACTCACAGTGGGCCATAGACAACAGCTAACAAGGCTGCTAGCAGCTACCTGCAGAACAGGAAAGGGGAGGTGCCGTACAGCAAAGAAAAGAGAATTGTCACAGCAGAACAAAGCAAACTTGCTGTAGATCAGCTACATAACACATTTCCCAACACAATCCTGAGTTGTGAAAGTACAAAACAAGAAAGGCGGCAGCTGGATGCATGCCCGACAATGGGAGGGGAATCTGGTTGAAAACTAAAGTAAAGAACAATAGATGAATCACGGCAGCCAAGCGTAAGTCAACACCAAAGGCCCCACGATAGCAGTACCTGCTGTAAAACCAGTAATTAAGATACCCTGAAGCTGGAATAGCACAAACACACCCAATTACACTAGCATCATCCATTGCACAATAGTATAAGGTGTGAAAGCCCCATACACACACACTTGTGTATTCCCAGACACTCTGCACCATTGGTGTATACAGACGGGGAACTTTTAATATGTACATGTTAGGGGCCACCATAGCTTTGATTCACCAGCATTTGTTGGAGACTGATGGTGGTGAGAAGGATGATGCTGACAACCATCTCAGGCACCAGAGGAGGAGAAGAGTGTTCAGACCCAGGGTAACGTACCAGGGGCTACATGATCTGGAGACAGTAGAGCATTACACAGTGGACAGGGACATCATGCAGCAACTTGTTGAGCTGTGCCGGCCACACCTCAGCACCAGAAGTAACAGAGGGGAACCCATCCGAGTGGACATGAAGGTATGTGTAAGCTTGAGAATACTAGCCACAGGTACCTTCCAAAGGCCAACTGGAGATATCATGGGGATCTCACAGGCATCAGCATCCAGGGTACTCCACCAGTGCCTGGATGCCATGTTACCACATGACAATGAGCACATATACTTCCCCCGAATGCAGGAGGAGTTGGCCAGCAATATGCTTCTCTTCCACCATGTGGCAGACTACCCGGAGGTACTGGGTGCAATAGACTGCACGCACATACACATCAAGTCACCACCCGGTGAGCAGGCTAGGCACTACATAAACCGAAAGGGATTCCCCTCCATCAACTGCCAGGTCATGTGCAATGCCCAGGGCATTATCATGGAAGTGTGTGCTGGCAGCCCTGGAAGCTATCATGACTCCCACATCTGGCATGCCTCACAGCTGTATCAGGAATTTGCCAAGGGGGACATGCCATATGGCCACCTGGTGGGGGATGCTGGCTATGCACTGGAACCGTGGATGATGACTCCCTTCAGAAATGCGCACACAGCCATGCAAGAACGCCATAATAAGGTACAAGCAGAAACCAGAATCATCATAGAGCGTGTGTTTGGGATGCTGAAATCACGGTTCCATTGCTTGGACATATCTGGTGGATCCTTGCAGTACTCTCCAGGAACATGTGCCCACATCTTCACAGTATGTGCCATGCTACACAATATAATCCTGCGGAAACAGCTGCAGCAGGGAGAGAATGGTGAAGGTCCTCACAGCCCAGCACCATTGTCAAGGGACCCACAGGCACAGAGGGACTCAGACCACGAACACACTGTGCTAGCCTCAGTAGGCAGATGAAGGCATGCCCAGTATGCCCATGCCTTGGCAAAGAGGAAACATATAGCACACACACTGACAGTGTAGGCTCTCATGGACTGACACCCTTCTCCACCTACACACAAAGCAAACATGGATGGCACACACATACGACCACCTGTAAATTGTCATGTATAGGAGGTCTACTGTGTGCATCCTACATAGGTAGCCCTCAGCTATTGTACACACAACTGCCATTGGCACAAGGTAAGTCAATACCTGAACAGTAAATTAAGCTATCAGCATGTGTCCATACTGTATGTACAGGTTCATAGATACATAGGTAGGTACATGCCCAACTGCCAAGGCCACTCATAAGCATAGGCAAAAAATGTCTGCTGTCGCCACCCCATCGATTAACTAACTGCCCCTCTGTGGAGCAGAGCCAATTGTGGGATCCCTGGGGTGTAGCCACTGTTCACCACCCACTCTGCAAGGATTCCCTGGAGTGTTAGTGAGGGGTTTTGTATAATGTACTCAGGAATGTAGTTCCAAATAATGGGGAGTATCCCTGACAGGAATCTTCACAGATGTTTACATGTTACATAGTATACCTTAAACACAGCTTGCATATATAGGTAGTTCTCCACAGAATAATAAACATGTGGAACACACAACCACTAAAATGTGCGTTAATCACCCTTGCACTACCAGTGCCTGCTCTGAGAGGTAAGATATCATTGCTAGGATTAGAACACGCAACTATGTACACATTCATCACAATAACAAACCACTAAGCTACCTGAGATGTACCAATGGCAGTCTTGCATAGTGACAGGATAAAACACAAAAGGTAGCACTGTGTTGAAATAGGACAAACCAGCATGTACCTAATGAAAGGTGTATGTTTTATATATATATATATATATATATATATATATATATATATATATATATATATATATGTGTGTGTAGAGAGAGAGAGAGAGAGAGATATGTTGATATATGGGGATATACATATATATGTAGATATATAGATAGGTTAACAAGATCTACATATCCATGGATGTACATATAAATGAGATACCTACCACTTACTGACTGCTTTACATACCGATGCACATAATCCCAAGGCTTGAGGTCCAAAAGAACACAGTACCAAAACACCAGATGCATGAGGTGTAAAATCACGATGTTAAGGGACAGTTAGTCAGTGCTTCTGGTGTTGCGGTTCAGGTAGGTTACTGTGTGTAAGTGTGTTTCTTAGGGCTGTAGTGTGTGTAAGTTTGTGTTTTGTGTGTGGTGTGTGGTCTTGGGGGACTGTAATGTGTGGGTGTGGGTTAGCTTTGTGCATCTGCGCGACCTCTGAGGTAGAATATTAAAGTAGGGGGTGGTGTGGGGTGCACAGACACCTACATGAGGGGTGTAGGGGGGCTTGGCCACCTGCTCATGCCTAGTGTAGGATGGTTTGTTTGGGTGTGTTGGGTAGCAGTGTGTCTGTGTGTGCATGTGTGTGTTCCATGTTTATGTTACTTTTGCGAGTTACTGTCGCTGTCAGTAATGTGGGGTATGGGAGACTGGTCCCGGTACTGTGTGTGTCGGAACTCTGTGGTTTTGGGATTCCATAGGTATCTCGTATACAGCGATTGAAGTGTTCATATATGTGTATAACATGGACCATAGCAATCACACATTCTGCCACTACCAACCTTTATGAACAAAGGATATGGAGAGTATATGCCTATACACTATTACAAATATGTGCTATGGACATGAGCCAATGATAGTGTTACCACCTGTCCCACTTTGCGAGGGACACTCCCTCTTTGGGCGGTTGTGTCCTGACCAAATATATCAAATGTGGCAAATGTCCTGGGATTGTAGGACATAATTATGTCCCATATGTACTGTAATAGTTGCATATAATAGTTATTTTTGTATCTAAAATACCTACATGTTACAAGAAACAGGATAAGCAACTAAACTGCTACAAGAATAAGCTTATATTTAGGCAAGAAAGGAAAGTTCCATCCCTTGTACTGACCGTGGGTTTGTAAAGAGGGTCAGCCACCAGCATAACTACGATGACTGCAAATACTTATGACAGAAATACACAGCTTTCATGTAGCAACACTTTATTACATTCAGATGTATTACCAAAGGTATTCAAGGACTAACATCACCAGCATGCTATACAGGAACCACATAACAGTGCTTTAATGAATCAGCCTGCAATTACCATTGTATTAGTCCACAAAAGGATAGGTGTTCAAATAGGGAAGGAACCCTCACGCACATATCGATTATGTATAAAAGCAGTTCCTACACACCTGCATCTGCTATGCACACCCACCAACATCACCCCCACACCCAAACATATCACTATACAAACTGTAATAACATCACAAATCATTCACTCACTGTACAACATCTGCAGAAGACTTAACATACCTTGTCAGAGACACACTAACATGGCCCTATGTGAAATAGCTGCTGTTATATAATGGAACAGCTGTTGATGTTACAGGGTTTGTTTGCACTAATCCCATTTCAGAGGGTTGTGTGTACACTGGGATGTGTTAGCAATTACTGAGTAACAGCACAGTATGCTACATTTGTACACCAAATCAAGGATGTCTGGTGAGCACACTGTAAACCACATAACAGTTCATGCATAGCCATACAGCCTTGAGCTGGCCAAACATCCTTACCAGACTTAAACATCTGCAGATGTATCAGGTACAAACAAACCCTGCATAAGTAGCAATGTTCTGAAATATAACAGCTGTACTCACATGTAGAACAAAATTGTCTAGCCTTTACACACAGTCCACAGGAGTCATGAAGCTAATATATCTCTGTGTGTCTCCATATAGCTGTTGAAATATATCACAAACAACACATCCAGGCCATCTTCCTCAAAAGTAAGGCAAACGGACAATGCCCAAAAAGAGTACTCAGTTATACACCACTGTTGCCATGGTATCGGCTAATGGAGTAGCTGCACAGCTGATGTGCATCTAATTAACTACTTTGGAACAGCAATTGGTGGAAAGGATACCACATGTTACCAATATGTAACTAGAAAAGGATGTGTCATCACACATTCAAACCATCCGTATATACCAGTGGAACGTTACAAAGAACATTGAAACACAAACTGAAAAGGATTGAATCAACAGTTAATGACACCTCAGATTACTAATAAGGTATGTAGAACAGTCATTATGTCTGTGTATGTAGTACCTTTCTGTAGTATTTAAAGTGCACACAATCCATATAGTGGAAATAGTTATCTTGTAGTGATGTATTGTTGAGCATAGTAACGCTTGTAGTATTTGTGTGTACTGCTGTAGGTCACAAGGCAAACATCGCATACACCATAAGGGATACTATATAAAGGCTTTGAAAAGAAATACTCCTCACCAGCTGATGTCAGTGGCAGGGCTGGTCTAACTAGTATGTGCTATAACAGGGGATAGTATATGTTGATATATTGTAATTGTAGCCATATGTATGGGTGTATTACTGAGAATAACATGTGGAAGGTTGGGCCACTGTGCAATTATGATTTACATTGTGGGATATTGTGCCAATAACTGTGTAATGTACAGTATTGTAGGCAGATATGTATTACAAGCTACATAGCATTACTGTAATGTTAGGCAAACATTAGTCATGTCTATTGGCATTTACAATACACAGTGACAGGATACATATGTCTTTTAGTCACCCGACAGTTTATCAGCATGATAGCAAAGTAAAATGTTAGAGCTAGTTAACTATCCATGCACATAAGACATGTAATATGTGCAAAGGTTGGCACTAGGCTGTCTTACCAAGGGTATTTGTAAGCCTGGCTAGAGTGTGTTGGCTTTCGCCACCATCATAGGTTAGTTCCCTGTGCCTCTGAATGGCGGAGCCATTAGTACCCTGTGCCTCTGCCCAACAGAGCCACTGCAGTGATCCCCGGGGTGCATGTCTGTCTCCCATCCACACGTTAAGGTTTCCCTTGAAGAGTGCTAGTGAGGGGCCCTGCCTGAAGTACATTGAAATCATGTTCCAAAGCATGGGGAGTGTCTGGGTCAAGAATCTATCTGTCCAGCATGTCCCACTCATTGTTGTGGTTGGGTGTATATTCCCTAGAGCATGTGGTTCTCAGGGGCCTCTGTTTAGGTGGAGCATATCCAGCAATACAGGGTTGGACATGTGCCTTGTATGTCAAGCAGAGATCACCTGTGAGTATACGGTATGCAACAGAGTACAGCTGGAGTTTCTTGGGTTGGGCTGCATAGGTCATCTGTTTGAGGTCAGTAATCCTCTTGGTGTGGTACAGGTGTGGTCTTCCAAGTTGTTGCAGTTGTCTTGTAAGCTATATCCCAAATGGGGTGTTGTATCCTTTAATGGGTCTAATATGTCATGAGTATAGTCACAATGGCCTCCTTTGATCTGGATGCAAACCGATTAGAGATTAGGGGGGCCATGTAGAAGGATATTCTAACCACTTTGTCATTATGGGTATTGAAGGAGAGGTTGCTAGGGTTCCCAGATCCCTCATTACCTTTTCTGTATGTAGGGGGACTAGCACTTATGTGGTAGTCCATGGGTAATTAGTTATATCCAAAGGGGATGACTATGCACTTTTAGGCATTCAGCTTGACGCCATGATATTAACACCAGGTAGCCATCTCAGTGCGACCCTTCCAGAGGGGGTCTGTAACAGCTGGGGAAACAATTATGTCCCCTAGTTTGCAGTCGTCTACAAACCTTTTCAGCCAAAGCCCTCCTGTGCTTGTCTGTACATCAGAGAAGTATATACCGAACATGAGGGGTCCTAGGACTGAGCCCTGGAGGATGCCACTTCTAACTAGTATACAGTCGTACCTAGGGTATGCAACTCCCACTGTGTGGGTTCTGTCTGTGAGCCACTTTGCAAGCCATCACATGACGTAGGGGTTAATGTTCAGGTGGATGGGTATGTTGATAATACCAGAAGGAGGAATGGTGTTGAAAGCCTATGAGAGATCTAGGTAGGCTGTGTGGACCTCTTTACCCTCATCTAATGCCTTGGTAACTGTCTCTAAGAAGTCCACCAGGTTTAGGAGGAATGGTCTGCCCTTAACAATGCCAAACTGGGAGGGGTCAAAGGTTTGGTGGTACCCAATGTCTCTGTGACTGAGATCCATGATATGCACCATAGCCTTGCAGACCAGGCTAGTCAGGCCTATAGGGAAATAGGTCCCGTGGTCCATTGTGGCACCACCTTTGTGGAGTGGGATAACTGCAGCTGTGTGCCATTCAGGGGTCACTATGCCCAATGTGAGGCTATTATTGAACATGGTGCATAGGTGGGGAGACAGTACATTCTGAAGTTCGTGTAAAACACAGCCTGGGATGTTGTCCGGTCCCATGGATGCTGTGATATTGGCTTTAGGGTGTGCAGCTATGAGAGGGAGGGGGAAAGGTAGCACTGAACCTATCTGCCAGGATGTTGCCACTAGCAGTTGTTTCTGTAATGTTCATACCTTTGTGCTGTAACTCAGGGCAGATCTGGTTGTTGACATTGAGATATGTGACATAGCTATAGAATGCTTTGTGGTTGTTGTTGGAATTAGTGGCATTTTAGTTTTCATAGCTAGCTTTGGAGGATCTTATAAGGGATCTCACCTTCTTACTGAGGCTGGCCAGGGAGCTCCTCCGTGCATGGGATTGTACTCTTGTTTGCAACAGTGTCTTCCTTCTGTAGTACAGTTTGTTTATGGCAGGGGACCACCAGACTGGTTTCCTTAATTAGGAGTATAGCATCCTGGTTCTCTTTGGGATAGCACAAGCCATACACTCATGTAAGTGCTTATAGAGTGCATTTGTGTAGGATTCAGCAGTTGTAACAGTATTGTCCATCTGCATGGGTGTAATGACATTCACCACGTTTGTCTTAAGAAGCATGTAGTTGGCTTTGTAGACATATTATACTGTGGTTCCCTTAATGGGGGGTGGGGGCGGGATGTGGATATCAGCGGTGTTCAGCTCATGGTCGGATCGGACTAATGAGGAGTTAACTTCACATGTGGAGCACCAGTCACTCATGTTGGTAATGCCTAGGTCTAGGATATTGTTGCCCCTGGTGGGTGTGTGGATATGTTGATTCAGGGCATTGGTGTTTATGAATTCCAGAAAGCATTGAGCTAATGTGTTGGTACATGAGTAGTTTCCCAGTTAATGGTAGGGTAGATTCAGTGAGACTATGTGATGAGTGTGGTGTGGTGTGAATGTTTACCTTCTCCACATGACTGTCAGGGTCAGGCTTGGTTGGAGAGACCTTTACCTCCAGTTTGGCTAGATGAGTGCATCTCTCACAGGTTGTAGTGTTGGGTGGTAGGTGGAGAGGCTTGTCTGTGTACATGAGGCAATGTGCATATTGCCTCAAGATGTCCAGATTCATCAGCTAGACAGGTGAGAACACTGGCAGTTGACTCTTGGACATGCCTGAATATAGAACTACTTTCACCTAGATAAGTGAGGAAAGTAAGTACAAGAGCTAATTTACTCTAAGCAAGTGAGAAAAGTATGTACAAAACCTGTTTACCCTTACCTCTAGGTAATGAGGAAGATTGCGTACTATAGTAATTATTAGCTAATGTAGTGCTTACAAGTTCTGAACAAGTGCCAAGCATGAATAAGCAATCCAGATAGGGTCTTGGATAACATAAATAAATGGCCCCTCCCTTCAACAAGCATATATCCATGTACACCACAGGGCCCCTGTACCCACAACTATGCAGGTACAAGCTGCATTCAGGCTGCATGGGACCTGTCCACATCACAGGTTGTATCACACACATATGGCAAAACAAGATGCTCTCCACATACACATCATGTAAAACATAGCTCCATGTCAGGTTGTGTACACACTGAATGGTGCACACCAACATGTATCACAACCCACAAAGGGGGAGACACCACTGATAATGGGAAGTACTGCACTACTACCCTGCTGAGTCTGGTCTGGAAGGCCATGAACCTTGATCAATTAATTGATGTCAGCAGTACAGATGTAGATGACAGTATGGTTGATGTCACATTGCATATCATAACCTTGCCAGGTCATAGGACATCATCTCCCATACTGTGTGCCACCTACACTCGGTATACTAGATGACCATTTTTATTTCACAGGAGTGTTTTGCAACAGGACTGCTGGCAGAACCAACACTACAGAAGGTGTCTGAATAATACATGCTCATCACACCAGTGGCAGCTACAGTATGTCAGGGTTAATGAATTTTATTCCCCCTCATTGTAGTCCATATCTCACAGACAAACAGAAGGCATCTGCCTATTGAAGTATGTGAATTACTATGACCTAGGAGCAATAGCCGACTCAGGAGTGTTCTGGACAACATACAGAAGGGGCTTTGTGGGTGAGGTGTTTGTGACATATGGCCACTATCTGACAGTTACATATTGCATTGTCACCCCTATGTTAATAACCCTGTACCCATGAACTACCACCTAGGCAGCGGTCAACATAATGGACACTTGTGTGTATGGGATGCAGCTGGGCAGTTGTCTTTCCTGTGATAGCTACGTCACCACACCTGTCAGGTAGTCATATGTGGCAACCCTAATAATGATAGGGTGCCATCCATGAATTTAGAGATCATTGTTCAGCCATACACAACACTCAAGTGACCCATATCAGATCACATATTTCCTTTAAGGGGTATTGGCCATGTGCAGATGGCCTACACCAGCCTTCCCATTCCCCATCTCCACTATGTAGCATGATGCATACCCTGAATAATTCCATGTCCAACCCAGTAATATTGGACATGCTACACATACTCATCCTGATCTCGAACACATACTTCATGGACATCCACCTTCTACATGCTGGACAGATCCTTATCCCATGACCTTTACATAATCCTACAGTAAAAAGGGAACTTCATGCGCGGAGGCAACTGCACGGCTTGAAGTAAGTAAGCAAAAATTCAAAGAAAGCCAGCAGACAGAATCCTGGTGAATAAATCCATTTATTTGGAGAATAAAATCCATCCAGTAAAGACAGCAAAAGCACACAGACCGGTTCCGGCTGGTTAATACCACACAGCCTTCTTCAATGTAAAACAAATATATCCAAAACTGTCATTTAAATACCCAACGAAAGTATGTGATTGGTTATGCCTAAAACTGCTCATTTAATCCTGGTGGAAATAAACCACCTAACTTAATGATCCATTTTTTCTCTTTGGAACTAAGTAGAGAATGCCAGCCAGTTTTATTTTGTTTATTACCCTTGATAATGTCAATTATGGTGAATAAAAAGTTAGCAGTTGGATGAACTACCTGATGTTTGAATAGAGCATTATGTACTCTGCCCTTCTTAATATTACTGATGTGTTCTGAAATCCTAAGTCTTAATGGTCTGGACGTTTGTCCCACATAAAATGCTCCACATGTGCATGTAGCCAGGTAAATAACCCAATCTGAACTGCAATTAGCAAAAAACCTAATATCATACACTATAGGAGAATTTTTTCTAGAAAATTGCTTTGTTTTACATATTTTGTCACAGTTAACACAATGACCACAAGGGTAACAGCCTAAAGGAATACTACCTGTGAGTGTAGTCTGGATCGGTTCTAAATTGCCATGCTCATGCGTATGTTTATAATGATTAAAGCAACTACTTAAATTTCTGCCTTTTCTAAAAGAAAAAAGGCATTTGTTAGGAATAATGTCAGATATTTCATGATCATATTGCAAGATATTCCAATGCCTGTGTATACTCTGTATGAGGTTATCAGAATTCCTACCAAAAGTAGTGATAAACCTGATTGGTTGTGAAACCATGTTATCCTGTTCCTTATAGGACAATAGCTCATCCCTGCTCATTTTACCAACCTTGTTACTGGCATCGAAAACATGGCCCATTTTGTAACCCCTACTTCTGAATCTATTGGTGAGATCTCTACTTTGTTCCTGATATGAGGACTCATCGGAACAAATCCTTTTCATTCTGATAAATTGTGACTTGGGTATATTCTTGGAAATATGTGGTGGGTGGAAACTTGAAGCATGTAAAATGGTATTATATTCTGGATGTTTTCTATAAACTTTAGTCCCTAAGGTATTATCAGGTAATCTGGTAACTAAAACATCCAAGAAAGTAATAGTATTAATATCATAATGTAATGTGAACTGAAGACCCCATTTATTATTGTTTAAATATGCCAAAAATTCAAACAGTTCATCAAGTTCCCCTCTCCATACTGACCAACAGTCATCAAGGTAGCGTCTCCAAATGTCCAACTGATTCAGATAAATATTATTGTGATTATTGTAAACAAGATCTTGTTCAACATAAGCCATAAATAAATCGTCATAAATGGGGGCAAATGATGACCCCATAGCCGTTCCTTTGGTCTGCCAACAACAAGTTTCTTGATAAAAAAAGACATTATTTGTTAACACATGAGCAGCCATATCAAGCAAAAATTCATTGTATTCAATTGAATATAAACCTGAAATATTCAACCAGTAAGACAATGCCTCAAGACCACCAGAATGAGGAATATTGCTGTAAAGGGCACTAACATCAAAGGTACACATACGCCATTTTGGTTCAAGTTGTGTTTCCGAAATAATTTGTAAAAAATTAGTTGTGTCACGTAAACATGAGCGTATCAAAGACAGCAAAGGTTTGATTTGTTTGGTGAACTATTACTTTCTTGGATGTTTTAGTTACCAGATTACTTGATAATACCTTTGGGACTAAGGTTTATAGAAAACATCCAGAATATAATACCATTTTACATGCTTCAAGTTTCCACCCACCACATATTGCCAAGAATATACCCAAGTCACAATTTATCAGAATGAAAAGGATTTGTTCCGATGAGTCCTTATATCAGGAACAAAGTAGAGATCTCACCAATAGATTCAGAAGTAGGGGTTACAAAATGGGCCATGTTTTTGATGCCAGTAACAAGGTTGGTAAAATGAGCAGGGATGAGCTATTGTCCTATTAGGAACAGGACAACATGGTTTCACAACCAATCAGGTTTACCACTACTTTTGGTAGGAATTCTGATAACCTCATACAGAGTATACACAGGCATTGGAATATCTTGCAATATGATCATGAAATATCTGACATTATTCCTAACAAATGCCTTTTTTCTTTTAGAAAAGGCAGAAATTTAAGTAGTTGCTTTAATCATTATAAACATACGCATGAGCATGGCAATTTAGAACCGATCCAGACTACACGCACAGGTAGTATTCCTTTAGGCTGTTACCCTTGTGGTGTGTTAACTGTGACAAAATATGTAAAACAAAGCAATTTTCTAGCAAAAATTCTCCTATAGTGTATGATATTAGGTTTTTTGCTAATTGCAGTTCAGATTGGGTTATTTACCTGGCTACATACACGTGTGGGGCATTTTATGTGGGACAAACGTACAGACCATTAAGACTTAGGATCTCAGAACACATCAGTAATATTAAGAAGGGCAGAGTACATAATGCTCTATTCAAACATCAGGTAGTTCATCCAGCTGCTAACTTTTTATTCACCATAATTGACATTATCAAGGGTAATAAACAAAATAAAACTGGCTGGCATTCTCTACTTAGTTCCAAAGAGAAAAAATGGATCATTAAGTTAGGTGGTTTATTTCCACCAGGATTAAATGAGCAGTTTTAGGCGTAACCAATCACATACTTTTGTTGGGTATTTAAATGACAGTTTTGGATATATTTGTTTTACATTGAAGAAGGCTGTGTGGTATTAACCAGCCGAAACCGGTCTGTGTGCTTTTGCTGTCTTTACCGGATGGATTTTATTCTCCAATAAATGGATTTATTCACCAGGATTCTGTTTGCTGGCTTTCTTTGAAATTTTTCTTTACATAATCCTGCCATACTATGCATTCCTGTCCATCAAAGCTGCACATCACTCCCCTCTCAGACATGGTGTGATGACCGCATGGTAACGCATGATAAATATATCATTAACCCTGTGGATCAGTAATGTGGCACTGCTCCACCTGGCCCCACAGACCTGCCTGTCAGCTACTGCCTAGTAACCTTTCATCCTAGATTCATACATGGCCCATGGCATATAGTCCACTAGTTGACTTTGACTGTACATGCTATAGTTGATATCCATCCCTACAAATACCATCTGGCTAGCCAGTGTCCCATGTGTATCACATGTGCAACACAGGTGATACATGGCAGGATGTTGAATTGCTGTACAGTGCCGTGTAGATGCATATGGCAGAATAGATACATGTAAAACCTTATGTGAGCAAGTCTGCAGGGTCACAGATCATGTCTGTTAAGGCAGTGTAAGTCCTTATATGTGACATATACACAGCATCAAGGTTGACTGCATTAATGTGGACACATCCAGCCATGTGCTGATAGGTAGGAACACCAGTACAGGCAAACAGACATGCCCACATCGAGACAGCATCCACATGGAGTATGAGCAATGTAATCAGGTGACACACACACATATATGGTGATAATATCCACTCAACATTGAGTGTCACATGTGTGTGACACAAACATGTCAGTGTCATGTAGGTTTGCAAATACAACTATTTAAACTTAATAAATGCGATACACATGTATGTTCAGCTGTAGCTCTGTATGTCTCTGTGAGTTACTGTGACCTGTCTCCATCATTATGTCTTCCAGGTATGCTGCATGCAAGGCTACCCCCTTTTACCCACTTGGAGGATGAGGCCCTCATCCCATACCTACTCGACAATCATGATATAGCCATGGTCCACAGGATGCACAGCAGTGGGATGCCCTGTGGATGGAACTTCACAGGAGGGTTAATGATGTTGGTGGCCACAACTGCACATACCAGCAGGTGTGCAGACACTGTACAGACCTCATTAGATGGGCAAAACAGCATGCAAATGCAATCACCAGGGAACAAGGTGCAACAAGTGGTGGACCACCAACCCAGCCCCCACTCACATGTACCGAGGAGCTACAGGCCAACCTGGAGACACCTGCAGAACCACATCCACAAGCCTTAGCCAATATTGTGGAGGTGGGTGTCTCTCAACCACTGAGCCTGGAGTTGCCTGGTAAGTCAGTACTGCACCTATAACAACTATATTCCATGCTGCATACTATAGTATGCTACTCTGTGTATGCACACATGTGCATACACCATAGTATAGTCTAATGTACTGGTGTATGTGTTATGCACATTGCACCTTGTAGCCATTATACAGGCGTGGATTATGCTCATACTTCTGTGTTTCTCCAATTTAGGTACCTCTGGCATTCCGCTGTGACAGCAGCCAGTTGCAGGTGAGAGTGTTATTATTTATCAGGAATCATAATGCACAAATCTATCTGCCATGTGGCTATTTACAACTTGTACATATAATGTATGGTCCTGTCACAATATACAGGTCGGACCTGCAATGCATCACAATGACTACCCATGTGCAACACTTGCAAACTATGTGAATCATCTCACCAACATGAATCCTCACAAACTGTCATTGCCAGATGTGTGGACAGCTGTGCATACAATGGTGGAGGTGCTGTTCACTTTAGGGATGTACTACAGATCAGAACTACACATGTGGTGAATACAAACAGTACTACACAGTGGGCTGGAGTATGGCCAGCACACAGGATTCACTGGTGTGGATCATAGCCCGGCTATGAATGTCACACAATGTGATGTGCTATCTTGACATGTCCATGACATCTAGTGGCCTGGCTGCAACACTGCCTACTTAACCTGAAAACATATCCCACATACCACCCTTTATCTGCATAACCCTGTCATCAGTGGAGCATATATGTCATATGGGACAACACAGACATGTGAAATAGATGCCCGTCACAATAATTTGGACAACACATGTGCACACATGGCCATGGAGGATGGCCAGAAACATGGAGCAACACACACACAGTAGATGGGATGTGCTTGTGTGTACACCCTGTCATACAATGGCTACACATGATCCAACTATGGCCTTTGTATAATGGTCATATTGTAGATGTGGAACACTAGACATCCTACAGGCCTGTGCACATCTTGTGTAGGCGTAACATCAATCCACCACATAAGATGTGTTGAACATCTTGAGGGTGTCGCAACATGACAGCTGTCACCTGTACAGTATCCACATCAGCCCACAGATACAGTACATTCCCCTTGCTGGTGTTTGACATCAATGTCATACTTGCTCCTTGTGTGTACATAGATGTCATGTGGAACATGGTGTACCAACGTGTTCGCCATGTCTGGCCATAGTTGCCAGGCAGCAGCAATATGGTTGAAGATGTGCAGGGGTGTCACCCGTATACCCATCAGTGACCTGTGTCACAACTTCCACATCATGGTTTAGTGTGTATACACCTCAGTGACGTGGGTCACATTCCACAGTATATATGTATTGCATCTGAACACAGTCATGGCTATGAACCCTGTCTGTAACTCACACTGTATAGCACTAGAGATGCCGCATGATTCCCTGCAATGGCCATGCACATCAGCTAAATGTGCAGTATATTTGTAGGGTGTACAGACAACACTGCATTGGGACACCATTGCCCCACTGTATATTTGACAGGACACCATTGTGTTAAACATGTATGCATGTCACTTCACACGTCAGCAGATCACATGTCATACTACATGTGATTGTCAAGGTCATATGCCACACATCAGGCAGGTGTACTGTTAACCTGTGCTGGTCTACATGGTGTAACACAGGGATGTATGCTAACTACTACTATGATTGTGTAATTTGCATGCAATCTGCTATGACACATGCAAGCTGTTGTGTGCAACCTAGGGATGTATGATAACTACCACTATTATTGTCTGCGCTGCATGCCGTCTGCCGTATCACATGCATGTTGCATGCCTTCTGTCATATCACATGCATGTGTGTCTGTGTGTGTGTCTATTGTATAGATTGTAATGTACATTTCTTGTCTGCCCTCACAGGTGATGTAGGTGCATTGCCCTCCTGCGGTATATCTGATGTTAGTGTCCCCACAGACTCTAGCAGTGATGATGAACGTATGATTGAGTCACAGGCAGAGTTGTCAGGGGCTGAAACTGTGCCATTGGTTGCCATTCCATCTATATCCCCCTCATCCCTGCACACAGATCCCATACCTGCACATACCCCATCACCAGTGGCCATAGAGGAAGGACAGATGGCACGTGGTAGCTTGGAACAGGAAAGTGTGGGGGCTATGGAAGGTGTGCCTGCACACCATGGTGTCAGCCAAACGACTGGTGGTGCCCCACACAGGCACGTGGCCAGTCCTGCTTGTAGGAGGATCTCTGGCCAACATGCTCCTGCAGGACAGAGCGCAGCAGCTCGTGTCACCAGATGCATGTTTCAGGCTGTAATGGAGGCACAGGCATGTGCTGAATGGCGCAACAGAGAAGATCAGAGGCTACAGAGGGCTGCTATCTGTTCTTTAAACAACAACATCCAGGCAATGGTAAATGCTCAACAGCAGATTGCTGAAGCTTTGGATAGACGGTTGGGTGACATGGTTGGAGTCCTTGACCATGGCATGAAAATCCGTGAGCGTGAGCTCTCTGCATTGGAACATCTGGTAGAAGTGAGGCATCGGGCACGTGGACGTAGGCCTGCTACATCACCTGTGTCAGGTCTACATGTAGGAGCTACCTTAGATGTCCGCTCCCATAGTGGTGCTGTGCTGTCCACACCACGACACAGCTGGCCACATGAACGTGGCCCGGGATGGTCCCAACAGGGACACGGTTCCAGTGGACAAGCGACATCAGACAGTACCCAATCTGCACCTCTGCCTGGCAGTGCCCGTGCAACCCCTGGCAGGCACAGGTCACATGTCCGTGGCCGGACACTGTGAACTGTAAAACCTTGCCTGTAGAGTCTGCTGCTGTCAATAATACCCCTGTGTAGGCCAGACACATGGCAGAACTGTGTGCATACATACACGCACACACTGGAAACATATGTAGGGCACCGCAACACACACATGCATAACATCCACACACACCCATTTAGATCGAAGGCCCAAACCCACACACATGATGTCATCCAATGGTGCAGCCTAGGCTTCTAGCAAACATTAACACCCTGTGCATATGATGATGCCTGTGCCACATCCCTGCCATCCACACTATCGGTGCAGGGACATGCTCATTTGATCTGATGCACAGGATGAACAGACTAGGAAGATAAGTGTAGTTTACAATTGTTGAGGACTGTTGACAGGCAGCAGATATACCAGGTAGTACAGGTGTGCAATACTGTTAACAGTATGTGTCTTGTGTAACAACAGTAACTGCATGTTGGTCATGATGTTCTGCTGTCCTCCTTCAGGTCTAATTGCATGTGCCGGTGGATGTCACTGTTTGCAGTTAGTGTCCCATATGTCAATGTGGACTACTCACAGGTATGTATGAATATACCAGCATGCACCGTGTAGCTCCCACATACCATTGAGAATGTTGCACGTTACAAACACGTCTAACGATCCAAGAGCATAATAGCTCTGTATTAAGCTACTGTGGCCACAGATGTGACATCCATAAAGGGTGACATCACAAGTACAGTTACATGGAGTGGTGAGGTAAGAGAGTAGTCTAGCTGATAACAAGGGTAAAGGCCCATGGGAATTGTGATGCCTCATTGTGAATCAGTAATACATGTTCCCATGACAGGATGCCAACACACAACTGCACCCACACACTCAGGTATTGACACGCATGTATTCAGTAACACAGTAACACACCCATACACTCATGGATTCACCAACACAGTAACACACACTCACACACAGTTGCTACTGGTGATGTGAGGACCCCTGCTATGTGCAAATCATCATTACAGTACTATGCACTTACATGATGCACCACAGAGAATACACATGTACAGGTAGTCAGTACAGCCTAAGATCGGGGACATCAACACAGATAGTTGAATGCATCGCCTGGATGGAGGGAGGGGTCTTATCAGTTCAGGATGGTAACATACATCCTCACCCCAGGGACCAGTTAGCCCTACACACATACACACTGTGGCATTCAGTATTTAATACACCTATGTCATGCACATACAGATACCTCACATGTGTGAGATACATGCCCCTGCCTATGTCCTGCTTTCTTCATTACAGTCTGTACAGATGTGTACACTAGTGTACAGGAGAGTGAGTAACAATTGAGATGTATTCCCCAGAATACGTGACATATATGGACACACACGCAACCACACATACCAGTACTGTGAATCTCAGACCTGCCTAGCTCATGGTATGTATGTCAGATGTACAGCAGTATTGCACACGTTACAAACTGTACTGACACTTCCTGTGGCAACAGTGTTGATATATGCACATGGGATGTCTTAACTATTAACAGGTGTCAAGTGATTTATCTTTGCTGTCACCCTGACCGCTGTCTAAGTTGTGTGTTATGTCCTTCAATTAACAAAACCATTGCTTACCAGTTACACAGGGTATTGTAGGACTGCTTGTGACACACCTGTGAGCTGTCCACAGCAAACATCCATCTGCAAAGATGCCTCACCACTTAGTTATTTCCATACATCTGTCCATACCTGAGGTACATCTTTCTGTACTTTCAGCATATTACCATATACAGTTGGCAATGTTGAGGCTGCATTGCAACTGCATGATGTACTAGGATACACGTCACCTGCATACATCAGCAACTGGACACGCATGTTATCTGAATGCACACACATGTTATCTGAATGCACAACACTACATGTACAGGTGTGTAGGTCCTACAATCCTGACATTTGGGAATGTTTGTAGGCATTGCAATTGGTGGACATGTGTAATGACATACATGACACATGGACTGTTGTATGATATGAAGGGTGTAATGGGTGACCAGTACAGAGGGAATGTTAACTCTGTCAACAATGATATCACACCTTATGTACTGTTAGCATTCAGCAGCCATGGACCTACATTCCATGTGCATGTGTGTAATGGCTGTAGCCACTTGTTTGCACAAAGGACAACAACAGCTATGCTATTTACATGTATGGTGTGTGTGTGTGTGTGTGTGTGTGTGTGTGTGTGTGTGTGTGTGTGTGTGTGTGTGTGTGTGTGTGTGTGTGTGGCATGTACATACCCATGGCAGGTAGATGTATGTCATATCCATACATGAGGGTGTGTACTGGTGTACAACAACAGTCATCTGCTAATGGTGGAAAGTACCAAGGGCCCCTGGTATGTGTACAGCTGACCTGGTCACAGACAGTGGTATTATTGTATTGCATAACACATGCTGCAACTGTGTCAGTACATGTGTACTCTCTACAGTTGATGTAGAGCTTAGTACAGTACATAGGTCAAGGGTCACATGGTGGTGTACTCTTCTACATCATACAACATGTATGGATGCATGTTGGTGGTCCGAGGTCATGGTGGTGTCTGAGGTTTACATCCTAGAATGCAGCATGTGACACTGTGTCCTGCACATGACTTATCTGTGATGCCTTTCATGGGGGGAGCGGTCAGTACATGTGAGTGGCCTTCATGAATTTGGGTATACCACCTGGAGCAGTCTGTACCTGTGTTATGGCCCACATGTCTGGTTCTGAGGTATATGGTGGTAGTGCTATTGTGCGCTACAAAGCCATCAGCCAGGTGTTCCTCACTGCGCAGATGTCAGTAATCCCCATTGTTGGATCTACAGTGACCAGCTGTGAATATTGATGCTACACATCTAGCACTGGTTAGCATAAGAAAACAATGCTGCTGTCCTGTAGGTGTATGGGAGTTAACCTGTGTTTAGGACATTTGCCTTGGAATGGCACTGTGTGGGCGGATGCGACTTGGGTAATATCCCCACTTTTTTGAATCATGGATGCATGTGATATGTGACAAAGGCCTGCCTACTGTCAGCCATGTCATCCCAGAATGACAGCAGATGTGTAAAAGACTGGTGTCAAATATATGTAGAGCAGCGTTCCTGCTAACAATGACAACTACTAACACCAGCGCCCATTACAATGTGTTCCTTACATCTACCTGTAATAGCATGGCCACTGTGGCCTTCCGTGTTTAGCATCAGAGTGCATCCCAGTCAGCCCTGTGCTACTAGGAGTATGAGCATGCCCAGTATATCCTTGTGTAGATGGACACATAGTAGTGCATTTAGTCCTGCCCTGTGCTACTAAGTGTGTGAGCATGCCCCCTATATCCTTTTGTAGATGGACACATAGTGCATTCCGAACAGCCCTGTGCTAAGTGTGTGAGCATGCCCAGTGACACCTTGTGTCGGTTATGTGCCTCTGTGTATGGGCATGGCCATTGTAACCCTGTAGTGTGGTAGAAGTCATCCATTCCACAGATGGGCATACTCCAGGTCAGGATGGATTCCTACTTTAAACAAACAGGTTCACAGGTATGTACATCTTAACTGCCAACATCCCTGTTGATGTCCGCATTCCCAGAAGGTCATAATGACAGTCTTGAAATGTGTAGTCTGTGTGGTGCGATTCGTAAGTATGTAGTATTGTAATAGTAATCTGTAAATAGGCAGGTGTTCCGTTCCTGCCACTGGCGTGTGTGTGTGTGTGTGTGTGTGTGTGTGTGTGTGTGTGTGTGTGTGTGTGTGTGTGTGTGTGTGTATGCCTGTCCCATTTGCCAGAGGACTGTAAATTGCTTTTAGACTGCCCACACTCCATACATTTCTTATACCCACCGTTAGCAAGGCCGATGATGTCACCCATCTACAAATACACCTCTGGGAGTGCTGTGTCTCAGTAATCTCGGTAGTGCATCCTGTAACTTCGTAATGCTGTAGTGTAATAAAGTAGTTAGGTCGGTGTTCTAGTCCCACACTTGCTGTGTGTGTGTGTGTGTGTGTGTGTGTGTGTGTGTGTGTGTGTGTGTGTGTGTCCATTTGTCTGAGAACTGAGTAATGCTTTTATACTGCTCACACTCCATACATTTCTGATACCCACTGTTAGCAAGGCCGATGATGTCTCCCATCTACAAATACACCTTTGGGAGTGCTGTGTCCCAGTAATCTTGGTAGCACGTTCTGTAACTGCGTAATGCTGTAGTGTAATAAAGTAGTTAGGTCGGTGTTCTAGTCCCACACTTGACGTGTATGTGTGTGTGTGTGCGTGTGTGTGTGTGTGTGTGTGTGTGTCCATTTGCCTGAGGACTGAGTAATGCTTTTATACTGCGCATACTCCATACATTTCTTATACCACCATTAGCAAGGCCGATGATGTCACCCATCTACAAATACAGCTCTGGGAGAGCTGTGTCCCAGTAATTTCGGTAGCGCGTTCTGTAACTGTGTAATTCTGTAGTGTAATAAAGTAGTTAGGTCGGTGTTCTAGTCCCACACTTGGTGTGTGTGTGTGTGTGTGTGTGTGTGTGTGTGTGTGTGTCTGCCTGTGTGAGACAAGTACAGTGCTTTGTAGTATTCGCAGTAGTGCGTGCCCTAAATACATGTTGCTACAGTGTGATACGGTAGGGGTTTGTATACAGGACATGGTAAGTGTGTGTTTGTCTGTCAGAGCCTGTGTAGAGGTGGCCATGATTGTCATACCATTGGACCTGTTTGGGAGAGGGTTTTGTAGTTTTCCTATATGGTATCCGTCCTATGACACATTGGCCATCTCACGAGGAGTACAGCTGTCAGTTAGCCACGGCACTGTGTTGGCAAGCCATACCCATCTATCTAGCAAAAGGCCTGGTGAACTAAGTATGCAGCCAGGAGTACAGCTGTCAGTCAGCCATGGCACTGTGTTGGCAAGCCATACCCATACATCTGGCAAAAGGCCTGGTGAACTAAGTATGCAGCCCTACTAGTACCCGGTATATGTCCCACACCCATGTGCCATGCACATACAACCTTGCCTAGGATATCCCACTATGTTGCTAGTAACATGCACATTGAAGACAGGTAGGCATGGTGTGAATGCAGTGGCCTGCAGAGGACATGGCACCCTGTACAGTGGTACAATAGGCACATATATGCAGACAATGTGCCTTCATTATGTTCCACACTGAATGCCTGCAACATATGTGGTGCCATCAAATGTGATCCACTAAGGCCAGACAATGCTGTACACATGTGCCCTGTATGGACCCATGCCACTGACACCACGGAATATCTGTATCATACTATCCATGCAGGTGCAGGGCCGACCTGCTCACTATAAGCAGGTTTCACCACACCAGGCCAGTATTGGCATATCGGGGTATAACAGGCTGTGTACACTACATGTGTCTGCCAAACCAGGTACACCTGTACATGTCACTGTACAGTATTGTGGGACATGCAACTCCCAGGCAATGTCCATGTGAAGGACTATCAAACACAGACATGGCATGCATTGCAAAGCTATGGCCCTGCACATTGGTAACCAGGATGTCAGGACAGATAATGCAGTACCCATCTATGTGGGACATTGCAGCCACTACACCCCTGCACTGCACACCATTGTTGGGTGATGCGATGGCAAGGATCACCCCTCATCCATCCTTGTACAGCCATCTTGCATATCCAAACACTACACACCCATGGAGCAATGCATACCTGCATGCCAGTACTCGCACCCTGTGTCTGCATCTGGGTTGTGATGGCCCCAACTACAGTCACTCCCAGTATAAACCTCGTTGGCATATCAACAGTTGTCAAGCACTTTCACATGCTTTAGCCCATAGAACCTCCAGATATCCCCTGTGGTGCATGTGGTCCTGTGCATTACTGCAGTGTGGCAAACTAAGTAGTTATGTTGTGTATTTGTGGCCCTGGAAAAGATGTCAATGTGTGTCCATTAGAGAGTGTGGTTGTGGTGACAATGGCATCCATTCACGTGGACTGACATGTGTGCCACAACTAATGTATGTCTACTATATCTGTTGCAGATGACACTCACTCACCTACACACATGTTCTTACAGCACAGCAACATGTCGCCTTTGTGGCAAATGTAGTAACGTCATGCACATGTAATAGTAATGAGTAGTCAGGGGTTTGCTCCTGTACTATTCAGCATGTGGCAGATGATGCTTATAGTTAAGTCTCCAAGCCCTTCCCTGGTGTACATTGCCTGTCCTGCCCACACATTCTCTGGTGGATGTGAAGGTGTACACCTGCACAGTAGCAGAATGTGCATTGTAAGAGATGGAAATGGTCAGGTGATGGCCTCTGCCCCTATTGCAGTCCTCTAGCTGATTGCATGTGGTACAGCTGTGATATTGTTCACATAGCCATCCACATGATAAACACAGTACACTATCTAGGGAAACTTTTTATTATCTGGCCATAACAGTTGCTGTGAGTGGTACCTGGATGTGGTGTTCTGACATGGCATCACAGATGATATCTGGATGTACCTCAGTCATTTTCCACAGTGGGAAATAGCCTAAAGACAGGAGGGTGATGTGCCACACAACTACAGCATGTAAGTGTAGCTATGCTGCATTGAGACTACTGCTTGTTTAACATGTGTGTGGTAATGGCTATTCTGCATGTTATAATACAGACATGACAGTACTCTGTTCAAGAGGGACCCCCATCTGTAGGGCCATCTGTGAACTGGTCAGTGTGTGCAACCATTTGTTTTCTGTGTTACATACTGAACACACTTCTGTGCACAGCAGAAGCATGGTGTATGGATTGCAGACAGTACATGATATGGATGTGTTACTGCCATCGCATCCCTGACTAGACATGTGTCACATGAGACAGTGGTATGACTGACACTGTGTGGGATTCCCAGTAACAATCCAATAATGGGCAACTGTTCATAGCTGCGGTCACACGTCTACTACACATTGTACAGTTGGCATGCTGTATATATGCATGTGTTGTGCTATCTCTGCAAATGTATACCATCTGTTGTGTTGGGTTGCTGGTGATATCTATGCATACTGTCATAGGTAATCCTGTATGCTGTTGTCTATCATTAAGCTATATGTGGGTTTAAAACTCAATACCATAGGCTGAATGAGTTGGGAGATCCCGGCAAAATCTCCTGTCCCACTTCAGCTGACCATGGCACCGGGCACTAGCACATCTGGGGCCCTGCCATAGACATCAACCTCTGTTGGCTCTGCACCACCTTCTGGTGGTACCACCACTGAGGATGGAGCATGTCCCCCTTGGGAGCGGGACCAGACAGGTACATATCTGCTGTAGTGCGGTTCCGGACGTGTTGCGTTGGTGGCTCCCTAAGGGGTTACGAAGCCAGATACGCCAGTTCAAGGGCAGAGTGTCACATTTACAGAGTGATGCTGCCCCTCCTGGACAGCCCCCAGCACTGCCTCCTTTGCAGCTGTGTAGGTGCAGTGGCAGTTGCCCATGGCTGGGGACCTCCATCCCATTGTTCCCATGGGCTTTTGAATGCTGAAGACCCATCCCCGTCCAGGGTGTATCCCCCCCACATGTGTCATATACCAACCCTGTATGCTGTCTTTTCTGTGCTCCTACCTATCCTCCACAGCCATACCTACACTCCTTCCCCCACCGATCAGACGGTGTCCCGGGCTGCATCTTACATGAGCTTCAAGAAGAACTAAACCCTCATATAAAGTCACTGTTCAATCTCAGCCTTACTACAGGATATGTACCCAAGAAATGGTGTACAGCAACAGTGGTCCCACTCCACAAAGGTGGTGCCACAACAGACCCCAGAAACTATCGCCCTATAAGCCTGACTAGCCTGGTCTGCAAAGCTATGAAGCGTATCATCATGGAAATCATAAACAAAGACATTGGGAACCTCCAGACACTGGATCCTACCCAATTCGGCTTCATTAAGGGCAGATCTTGCCTCTTGAACCTGGTCAACTTCTTTGAAACAGTTACCAAAGCCATAGATGAAGGGAAGGTAGTCCACACAGCCTACCTGGATCTCGCAAAAGCCTTTGACACAATACCCCAATCGGGCATCATAAATAAGCTAACCAGCTTAAATATCAACCCCTATGTCACAAGATGGGTTGCAAACTGGCTCAGGGATAGAACCCACATGGTCAGAATAGCAGTCGCCATGTCAGACTCTAAACCAGTTACAAGTGGTGTCCCACAAGGCTCAGTCTTGGGACCTCTCTTGTTCGGTATATATTTCTCTGAGGTACAGGCTAACATGGGTGGACTATGGCTGAGCAAGTTCGCAGATGACTGCAAACCAGGTGCCGTAATCGACTCTCCAGCTGACACAAGCATCCTCCAAAAGGGTCTCACAGAGATGGATAACTGGTGCCAGAGCCATGGCCTAAAGCTAAATGCCAAAAAGTGTATAGTCATCCCCTTTGGGAAAAACAAAGTGCACACAAATTACCACATAGGTGGTAATCCATTAAGTACGGAAGAAGTAATTAGGGACTTGGGGACCCAAGTAGATAGCAATCTCTCCTTTGACAATCATGTTGCCAAAGTGGTTAGAAAGACCTTCTATATAGCCCACCTTATCACGAAAGGGTTCACATCTAGATCAAGAGAGGTCATTGTGCCCCTCTACTCATCACTTATCAGGCCCATAATTGAGTACAATGCCCCGTTTGGGATGTACCTTAGCCGACACCTGCAGCAACTGGAAAGACCCCAAAAGTATCTCACCAAGAGGATCAAGGGGTTCAAACAGATGCCCTATGCAGTTCGGCTAAAGAAACTCCAGCTCTACTCAGTTGCGTACTGCCTACTCAGAGGCGATCTGTGTCTGACATATAAAGCCATGTCCAACCCAGAATTAATGGACATGCTTCACCTCAAGAAATCCAAATCCCTTAGAGCTACACGCTCCAGGGACTTGAACCTCAGCACAGAAATAAATAGGACATGCTGGAGGGACAGATTCATATCCCAGAGGCTCCCCTCACTCTGGAACAAAATCCCAATCCATGTTAGGCAGAGCCCCTCACTGACCCTCTTCAAGAGAAATCTTGACGAGTGGATGGGAGATCATAAGTTTACTCCTGGGATCTCTTCTGTGTCCCTGCTTGACAGAGGTACAGTAAACTAACCTTAAAAGGGCTACCTTCTGTGACCTACTATACAGAGGCACAGTCAACTAATCTAAAAGGGTGGCGAAAGCCAAACACACTCTGGCTAGGCTTATAAATGCCCTAGGGCAGAAAGCCTAGTATCAACCTATGAACATCTGACCCTCACCTACGGACACATAAGGCCATTTGGCTCCTAGGGCACCATTTGCCCTATACATAGCTGTCCATTACACACACGTGCCCACTGGACACATGAAACCCTTGTAATATGCATCATAACAGAGTGATGTATACGGCCAATGTACAACTATTTCCATGTATGACTGACACATGCCTGCCTGAGGGAGTCTTGTGATCACCCATGAACTACCACATAGGTGGCAGGACACTAAACATCGAAAGTGTGATGAGAGACTTAGGGACACAAGTGGACAGTGGTCTCACTTTCGGTAACCACAATGCCACAACAGTCAGGAAATTCTTCTACGTGGCACACCTCATCACTAAGGGCTTTTCATCCATAAAAAAGGAGGTCATTGTCCCTCTGTACTCATCCCTCATTAGACCCATTATAGTGTATAATGCCCCATTTGGTATGTACCTCACAAGACATCTGCAACAGCTGGAAAGGCCACAGAAATACCTCACTAAAGAATCACAGGCCTAAAGCAGATGCCATATGCTGACCGTCTAAAAAACTCCAGCTATACTCTGTGGCATATCGTCTACTCAAAGGCAATCTCTGCTTAACATACAAGGGCATGTCAAACCCTGAGCTGTTGGACATGCTCCACTTAAAGAAAACCCAATCCCTCAGAGACACACACTCCAGGGATCTAAACCTTATCATCACAATGAACAAAACATGCTGGAGGGATAGGTTCCTGACCCAGGGACTCCCCATACTCTGGAATAGACTGCCCATACATGTCAAGCAGAGCACCTCATTGGCCCTCTTCAAAAGGAACCTTGATGCTTGGATGGGAGAGAGGAAATTCACCCCGGGGATCATGTCAGTTGTCCTGCTAGACAGGGGCCCAGAGAAGTAAATATTGTGGGAAAAAATTTCCAGGGAATTGTTATGGCTAGGCTTGCATAGGCCTTAGGGCTGATAGCCTAGTACCAACCTATGAACATACTACTGTTATCCTCATCCCTGTCCCTCAGGCTCACGATCCTGGTTTGCACATCACTCCTACATGGTCCAGGTACACGTGAGGAGGACAACCCCATTGTACACAAAACACTACCGGTCCCTGTATGGTTACCCCATTTACCTTTATCATGATGATGATGTTGCACACAGCACCTTGCAAGAGTACTGTTCACACACAATGATTGGACAGGTACTGTTGTGTTAATGTACATTACATGCACAGAGTGATGTATACGGCCAATGTACAACTATTTGCGTGTATGACTGACACGTCTGTCTGAGGGAGTCTTGTGATCACATAGAGCAACACCACTACATAATACAGGCATCGCTGGTGTTTCCCGTTTCATCGTTTGTAGTGCTTTGTTGCCACATGGTATGTTCCTGATACATCTCTATATATGTATGTACCTATATGCTGGACATAAACACTCACATGTACATCTACATGATGGGATACATTCCTATACTGTTGAATGACTGCACTGTATGATATGTTTGTGGTACTGTCTGTTGTCTGTATATCTGCCATGGCGTATTGGTAATACACATTAGCTGTGTGTGCAGGGTCCTGGTTCCGACCCTTGCGAAGGACGTTTAGTTGGTTGCAGGGCAGAACAAGCCCATTGGATCCGGAATGAGTAAGGCACAATAAAGTAGTTGGGAGTGGATGTGCATGGGTTTGCATGGTGTTAGGCACTGCTGACCTCTGGTTACAGCCTCATATGCTTGGTTAGCCTCTACATTGCTTAACCAGTGCAATACTCACATACTGGTAGCCAGACATGCTTACATCCGCTCGCTCCCGCACTTGCTAATGCACCGACATTGGTGCTTGCATCTGTCACTCACACCCCTGGGTGTGAGCGAGGACCACAATATTACCTTGTGAAGCCTATTACATCAGATTACATGACTACAGTATCGAGATTGGCTGCCCATTAGGTGACGGCATCGTGTTTAACTGTACGGAATCAGCAGCCTGTCCAGTGACACAATCATACTTGTGTGTACCTCATACAATGTACTCCCACCTTGTGATGGCTATTACATTGGAATACATGAATACAGTATCAGGAATGGCTGCCTACTAGGCGACGGCATGGCGTTCAACTGTATGGAATCAATGGCCTGTCCGGTGAATCATTCATATCTGTGTGTTCCTCTTACAATCTGCTCCCACCTTGTGATGCCTATCACATCAGACTACATGACTACAGTCATAGCCGGACTTAGGCATAGGCCAACTAAGCGGCTGCCTAGGGTGCCACTTTTGTGGGGGCACTTTACCAGTATTTATTTGGTGTAGGTAGACCAGGATGGGGGCACTGGGTGGTGTGGTGAGAGTGCTGCAGTGACCTCTGCCTAGGGCACCAGTTGACCTAAGGCCGCTCCTGACTACATTATCGGGAATGGCTGCCCATTAGGCAATGGCATGCCGTTCGACTGTACGGCATCAACGGCCTGTCCAGTGAATTAATCATATTTGTATGTCCCACATACACTCTGCTCCCTTCTGGCTGATACATGGGAACCGAGACTCTGCAATACAGACATGTAGTTAGGTTGTGGGAGCCACATCCGTCGGATGAGTCATGCTACTGCATACCTATTATAGGTTTGCCACCTTTTCAATTGGCCAAGGTGGGACTTTAGGGTTACCACCTGTCCCACTTTGTGAGTGACACTGCGAAAATAATCAAGACATAGCAATGTCTCGATTACAGGACATTATTATATTCTACGTTTCGTTAGTAATTGCATAAAACAGTTATTTTATATATGACACATATATGTTATGTGAAGTAGCATAAGCAATTCAAATGCAACTAGATTAAGCTTTTATTTGTGCAAATATGTATAATCCTGTACTATGCACGGCTGTAAGTATGTTTTGTCCTGGAATGTCTGACATTTCTACAGAACATGTCCCACTCTGGCCATTTGGAAAGGTAGCAACCATATAGGACCTGTATGTAAAGACATCAGACATTGCAAGGAAACACACCCACAGAACCACAACCACAGAAAGGGGAGTACTTCACTGTTTTGCCTAAATAAAAGGTTACTCTTGTAGCATTATAGTTGCTTATACTGTTACCTATAACATTTAGGTGTTTCAGGTGAACATAATTGTTTTATGCAACTACTACAGACAATATAGGTAATCTTTGCCCTAAATCACAGGACATTTGTCATAATTACAGTTATTTTGAAAGACACAACTGCCCAAAGGGGAATGTCCCTCGCAAAGGTGGACAGGTGGCAACCCCAACCCTATTATTCTATCAACATTCTAAGTTAGTTGGCGGAACATGCGCTTTCTCTCACTATCAGACCTCTAATACGAATGGGGAAGAATGAATACTGAATCAGGAACACTGCATAATGACCTCGGGGACACATTTAGAAGGTTGGTGCTATTAACCTGACACACTGACGGACACAGAGCACATATGTATTCATACACATTGTCTGAGGTACATGCTGTTTATGATGCTTACATGTTGTCATTATTCATTACGTGTATTCCGCCACCTTTCCTCCTAATATCATTAGTTCTAGGAGGGTTTAGTTGGGACTGTGTTAGATTCTGATTCATAATCACGAACGTCCTTGGTAATCGGGGACAGTTAAATGATATGGTCCCTATGTGTTTCCCCCAATGGTTTACGGACTGTCCAGTAGATGTGGTCTTAAGGTTTGGGAGGTATGGGCATCTGCTATACCCACATCGGAATATTACTTACACCCATGGGGCGGTCCTAATACATGTCTGCCAGCCAACACCTGCATGCCTAGCCCCATAATCGCATAACCATAGTTCCCCCACCTTCTACTACTCTACAGCACTCATCCTTACTGTGGGCGCAAGTGGACGCAGGTGGGATATGAACACACCCCTACACACTGCCCACTCTCCCTGTGTCAGGACACATGTTGTACGTTGTGTCAACCCATGTGTTATCAGGCTTGCACAACCTACTGTTCCGTATACAGCTACATCCTGGTCGCAATAGTGTTACTCCCATTGGTTGGAATGTCCAAATTTTTGGTGTCCCACAAGGGACGTCACTGTCCATGTTTAAAGTGTAGACCTTGTAGATCTCTCCCACTAGTAGTTTCCTGCCAGTGGTCTGGGAAGCAGTGTTGTATTTACCTTTATTGCATGTCTGTATGTCTCACCAGCCTAGCTGGGGGGTGGGAGGTAGACGTTTGTTGATTGGACCTCCCATCAACATATGTCTGGTCTGAACATATGTTACGCATAACTGCTGTAACATAACCTAGGTATATACATGTGTATATTTACTGTAACATATATATATATATATATATATATATATATATATATACATTTACATTAATATATACAGATATATCTGCATATTTATTCATACATGTATATATATATATATATATATATATATATATATATAGATGTATGTGTATATATATATATATATATATATATATGTATGTGTGTATATATATATATATATATATATGTATGTGTGTATATATATATATATATATATATATGTGTGTATATATATATATATATATATATATATATATGTATGTGTATATATATATATATATATATGTATGTGTATATATATATATATATATATATATATATATGTATGTGTGTATATATATATATATATATATATATATATATATATATATATATGTATGTGTATATATATATATATATATATGGGTCTACTACTAAACACTGACACGATTCCCCGACACAAAACTCACCGGCCAAATAACCGACATCACACAAACCCGACAACGCAAAACACCGAACATCAGTACACCGACACACGGAAAGTAAACAACACACTACACTACGTAGCATACACACTAGCCCTGACCCAAACCCTAACCCTAAGGTCCGACACTATCGCACTTCACCTACCTGCACCCTAACCCTAACTCACTTAACCCACCCCTAGCCCAAGCTCCGACACTAACGCACACATCACCTACCTGCACCCTAACCCTAACTCACTTAACCCACCCCTAGCCCAAGCTCCGACACTAGCACACATCACCTACCTGCACCCTAACCCTAACTCACTTAACCCGTCCTAAACTACAGTCCCTCACTAACACACACTTACCTTACCGAACCATACCTCCGACACAAACACACACTCACCTTTCCCACAGCCTAAGCCGACATCCCACAATCTCGAGCACTTACCTGACCGCTCCTAACTCCGTCACCATCGCACACTTACCGGGTCGCGATCGCACATTCCCTTGTCGGTCTTTCCGCTGTCGGCAAATAACCCTGTCGGTAAACTTACCTGTCGGTCATCTCGCGTCGGTGAATATTCTGTCGGGGAATCGTCGTTTCGGTCATTAGTCGTAGACCCAGATATATATATATATATATATATATATATATATATATATATATATATATATATATATATATATTTATCTTTATCTATATCTATATCTATATCTATATCTATTTACATCAGTGTGTCAATACATTACCCGCTCATACGCACTTACACATGCGTAATGGTGTTTATATGCTTCACCAGCATACTAGTGCCTTATTCATTATAACACCGACACTTCACTCCAGTCATCTTGTAATCGGTATGTAGCATGTTATACAATGGACAGATGTCACCATATGTTCATGTACAGATTACCGATGGTAATTGGAATGTGATAGTGTAATTCAACCCGTCCCTCTTCTGCACAGCCTATTATTCCATCTACTGTCGATGTTTGTATGGGCACATTCCTATTATTTATGTCAGCAAATGGAATGCATGTGTTACAGAATTTGCACTTCAACATGTATTGTTGTCTGCATGTGAGTATGCATATATACCTATTAGGACCTAGCTGACCTCCATGGGGCGGTCCATTAGAACTGGCCCATCCAATCCTGGCACGTCTGGATCCATAATTGCATACCCATAGTTCCTCCACCCCACCCGAGTTAAATTTACATGTGTAACATCCATTATCCACTTGTTATCGCAGCTATGACACATCTTTACACATTGCCCTCTCCAGAGCTTTTGGGGCCCTACACACATTTTGTCCTGCCTCATGTATTCACAGGGTCTCCCGCCATGTATATTTGCACATACATGTGCTTTCTGAGATTATGGACTCCAGCCATTTGTGCTTCCCAATTTGTGGAGGCCCCAGTATTTGACTACATTCAGTCTGTGTGTAAAGTAGACGTAGCATTTCAATGATGTTACTCCCACTGGCAAAACCCTGCCTGTGGTGTGAGTAAGAGTGCTCTGCTCACTCCTGGGCAGCTTTTTATGACATACGCTGAAAGCACTATATAATACCAACATTGCTCTTGATTACCTTCACATCCCTTGTGTGTGCTTTATTGTTGCAATGTCCATTCTTTATATATATATATATATATATATATATATATATATATATATATATATATATTACATCTGTACATACAAACATACATTTCCTATGCTGGGAGCTGCTTACACCCTTGCAGGCACACTCGCTTATGCTTACTGTCCGTTACATATGTTTACTGCCGCTTATTTGTGCTAATTTGTGCCTTATTCATTATGACAATACCACTTTGATTTTAAGGATCTGTTTAATAGTGCCATGCGATACACACGTTCACCCTTACATGTTTAAATGTCGGTTTTACAGCAGAGCAACATTCATTCCACAAGGAAAATGATATGTGCTATTGTCAACCTTGAACCGTGAATGTCTTATCGTTAGGTGGATGCTCTAACCACTACACTACTGGTGTTCGTCTTCATTTATATGTAGACCCATGGTTCATAATTACCCAAACACACACCTCATCACTTAACTTACACAGCAGGCATCCATTTTCCTGTTGGGAAAATTGCACTACTACACATGTGCCATTCCCTACTGCTCTGGACCCATGCCGCATGTTGATTCACTCCGAGAATATTCAGACCTCCAAAGCCTATAGTCCTGGCACATACGTGTATTCGATTGTCAGTGTGTTCATATGGTCATCTGGGTTTAGGCTTGTTCGACTGGGGACCGGGACTGCCCTGTACCTAGTTCAAAGTCAGACTTAGCATGGGGAGATTGTTTGTTCCACTTTTAGCATCCTACCTGTGGTTGGGGATGCAGAGGTGTGCATATATAACAGCATTATTACAGGGATTTCCGCTGCTGTATTGTGACCATGTTCATTCTTCCTAGATATATATATATATATATATATATATATATATATATATATATATATATATATATATATATATATCGGCCTGTACATACACATGCAAATACACCTACATGCTCATTTACATTTCCCATACTGTTGAATCACCTCCATTTACCATCGCGCATACATGTTTGCATACCCGCTTACGTCTAGGGTTGCCACCTTTTCATATGGCCAAAGTGGGGCATTTTCACGACACACATCAGATTTTACAGGCCGACACATACCCACGGTCAGTACAAAGGATAGAACTTTACTTATCTGCCAAAGTGAAAGCTTATTCTTGTAGCAGTTTAGTTGCTTAATCTGTTTATTGTAATTTTAAGTATTTTACATACAGAAATAACTGTCTTATGCAACTGTTACATGAAATATGGGACATAAGTATTTCCTACAATCACAGGACATTTGCCATTGTATTATATTTGGTCTGGACACAACTGCCCAAAAAGGGACTGTCCTTCGCAAGGTGGGGCAGGTGGTAACCCTACTTATGTCTGCTTTAAAGTGCCTTAAACACCCTATATCCGACTGCCACTATGCAAATGTGTAAGGTATATATTCCCGATAATGCACGTGGGGAGATGTGCATCACTGTCAGGTGTTTAATCCCAGGTCGTAGGTTCTGCAGGATCGGCTGGAGGCTGAGCAGTCTTGTGGACAACTACTGCTCATACAACTTGTGTCCAGATGTATACAGGACTATCGTGTCGTGACACCAAGTCTAATGTTTAGAACAGATACTTATCCCATGAGGGATATCCAAAAATTGTGGGGACTGATGACGTTCTTTGCTTTACGGCTATAAGGTAGGGTTATGCATGCAAGGGATACATAGTTTGCAATCCTGAGACTGCCTAGGGTGAGACTGCCTACTAGATATGGGTAGGGGTCGCTATGTGCAGATATGGCTGCACCTATCTAGCAGCCCGAGTATGGGTGGTTTTGGTGGATGTTCAGGAAGCGGGAGCTGGTGGTGTGCTGTGAAGGGGATGATGGGTACTCAAATATGTATCCAGGTGTGTTGGGGTTGGATGGCTCACTTCAGGCCAGACCATTATGTAGGTATCTGCCGGTAATGTTTCTGTACATGTGTATTACACTTTTTAATGTTCACATGTTTGTGGGATTGTATTGCGGATGCGTATATTTGTTCTTTGGTTATCTTCCTGATTCACCCACTGCTCCCTCGTAGACCTCCAGTTCACGTATTGTGCATCCAACCCAGTCTCCCCTTGGCGAATTATTACATTACCCGTCATCCTCCACCCCCATATTCCACAGACACCATTCATCCCTTCTCTAGTTGATGGCCCATGGCACAGTCAACAGAATACATTGCGTACACTACATATCTCTGGGACCAATATGGTTGTGAGGACTACCCTAGCATTTCTGATCATTCACATGCTGTACTTCACGCACATAGGTACACGCAAAAACTTATCTTTCATGACATGGTAGGTAGACCCGGCTAATACCCGTTCATCTATGGGCCGTCCTGACAAGGACAGCTTGGACCACGAATGGGCAGATATTGGGCGAATGCTCTGACCATTGGTAGGGTTGCCACCTTTTCATATGACCTGGATGGGACATTTTCAGGACACACATTAGAGTTTACAGGCCAACACACACCCATGGTCATTACAAAGGATAGTACTTTAGTTATATGCTTACATATAAGCTTTTATTGTTGTAGCAGTGTAGTTACTTATTCTGTTTCGTTTACTTGCTTATTCTGTTTTTTGTAACATTTAGGTATTTTATATACGGACATAAGTATTGTATGGGACTATTACATAAAATATGGGACATAATTATGCCCTACTATCGCAGGACATTTCACATTTATTATGGTTTTGGTATGGACACACCTGCCTAGAAGGGGACTGTCCCTCACAATGTAGGACAGGTGGTAACCCTAACCATTGGGCTAGGCTTAGGAATTGGCGGTGTGCTAACACAATGCGTCTTGCTTCCACTTGGTATAACTAGCGACACTACAATGGAATATGGGCACGGGGTTTTAAATATCATTTGTTTGGGGGACGGGGACTCAATATTCAGCTAGGTGCCTTTGTGTTTACTTCTTATTGTGGTGTTCACAAAAATGTTTTGTATGCTTTGCATACATTTCACTATCCACGGACACTGACAGGAGTGATTACCATTAGAGGCAGGCTGTACTAGTCAGCAGTTTAGGTTGCGTGTATGCAGCCGACATGTTCACGCCTCCGTGCAGCACTTGGACATGCCCCATGCACTCTTACACGCTTTCTATGCACGTGGCTGTTACGGCAGCACACCTTCATTAATATGCATGTGGTGCTGCTGCGCCATCTCTTTGTTGCACGGTTGGCACAAGGCTAATGCCGTCCTTGTGCCGAGCTTCATGAATCCCGGGGTATATATATGTTGTTGTTTTTCTTTCAGCTTTTCCTGGTTAGGGGTCTCCACAGCAGAACTCTGGTCTTCTAATGATTGGCAGTCGATTTTTATGGTGCCGAGGTGCCAGCCCAACTTTCAACGGAGGCACGCCCATTCACGCATATCTTTCGAATGCCACTCGACCATGGGGAGGACATGCAGACTCCACACAGAAGGCACTCCAGCTGAGAATCGAATGGGAGAATCTCTTGCTGTGAGGCTACAATACTACTGCTGCACCACCGCGGCTTCTATGTATATATATATATATATATAGAGGTTCACTTTAGAAGATCAAATTGAAATTCAAAACATTGAGAACAAAATCAAAATTCAAAACACTGAAATCTAAAAACATTGAATCCCATAACATTGAAAAAACATAGCAAAGCAAAATGTGCTATATTCCAGCACAACTATATACAGAAACAAATAAAAAACAAACCATAGTACACTTCAAATATAAGCAGAGGGGCAAGCCCCCCTGCATCCTCCATGTGGGTGACTGTGCACCACACCCTTTGCTACTTAAATATATCAACTCCGAGATCCCACTACACTACACTAAGATGTCTTATGTTGTAGTAGCATAGCAAGTAAAAAAAGGGAACATGACTGAGGTTACCTATGAAACTCCGATAAGTATCACAGAGATATATAGTAATGTGTAATGTTTTAAGAGTGAAGTAGTGTTCCTAAGAGAAGATTGAGGATAGATTTTTGCAAATTAAACATGCAATCATGAAGTGTGGAATGGTAGGTTTGCCATTTTATTCTGTGTAGTGCAGTCTCGGCGTTAATATATTTAAGTAGCAGGGGGTGTGGGGGTATAGGAGGGCTTTCCCCCCCTGCTTATAGATGGAGAAGCATAATATGGTTTCTTTTGAATTTGTTTCTGTATGTTGTTGTGCTGGCATATATTAAATGTTGGTTTCCTATGTATTTTCAATATTATGTGATTCAATGTTTTGAGTTTTTAGTGTTTTGAATTTTCAAGATTCTGGTCTCAAATGTTTTGAATTTCAGAGTTATGGGCTTTCGATCTTCTAAAGTGAATCTCTCTCTATATATATATATATATATATATATATATATATATATATATATATATATATATGGGTCTAGGACTATTCACTGAAAGAACATTTCACTGAAACACATTTGACTGTGCACAATTCACTGAAAGCTCAATTCACTGAAAACACAAATCACTGAAACACATTTCACTGAAAGTTATATATGGCCTTTTTCCTACAGTAGTGCAACCCTGGAGTTAGTATATATAGTAAGGGGGGTGTGGGGGGCATAGCCCATTGCCTATTTTAAATATTCTGAGCTATATACATGGATACATGCAATTCCAATAAATTAATATTTTCTGAACATAATATATATCCAAACTATGAGGGGGGATATACCTCACACACAACCCAATGTGGGGGGCAGTGCCTCCCACCTTCCCTTAGTATATATACTAAGTCCAGGGTTGCACTACTGTGGGGAAAAGGCCATATATAACTTTTTAGTGAATTTTGTTTTCAGTGAATTGAGCTTTCAGTGATTTGTGCATAGTCATTTGACTTTCAGTGAAATGTGCTTTATATATATATATATATATATATATATATATATATATATATATATATATGTGTGTGTGTGTGTGTGTGTATTTATGTATGTGTATATATATATATATATATATATATAGACACACACAATACCAAAAAGTTATATATCAACAATACCCCTCAGTTGCAGCAAGCATAGACAGCAATTCATCCAATTCAAGTTCTTCTGTTTCAACAAATCCACAGATAGAACTGACTTACTAGTATTTAACAAAAATTCAAATACTTAATTGAATAATTAAGTATTTGAATTTTTGTTAAATACTAGTAAGTCAGTTCTTGAAACTGTTACGTCTTGATGAAGCGGTTGAATCCGTTTACGTTTTGTCTTTGTGTTCGGAATAAAAGTTTTTTAGTAAATGCTTTTCTATCTGTGGATTTGTTGAAAACAGAAGAACTTGAATTGGATGAATTGCTGTCTATGCTTGCTGCAACTGAGGGGTATTGTTGATATATATATATATATATATATTAATATGGAGGCCACGGTGGTGCAGCGGTTAGCATTGTCGCCTCACAGCAAGAGGTTCTCCCATTCGATTCTTCACTGGAGCACCTTCTGTGTGGAGTCTGCATGTCCTCCCCATGGTCAAGTGATGTTAAAGACATGCAGGTAGGTGTGTGCCCGAATGGGTGTGTCTTCCTTGATGGTTGGGCATTGGGCTGACAACTCAGCACCGTAAAAATCCACTGCCAATCATTTGCGGACTGGAGTTCCGCTGCGGCGACCCCTAACTGGGAAAACCTCAAAGACTTTTATATGCATACATAGATGTTTATATATATATATATATATATATATATATATATATATATATATATATATGTATGGTTTACTATTACAAGGTCGAACGGCACTCCTTCGACTGTACTATAGTCGACGACGGAAGGTCGTAAATGTCGAATGTCGAAGTCAAAAAATCAATCTAGGAATGGTGTTAACATGGGTTGAGGTAGGTGTTCGTATTATTCTGAACTACAAACATCTCCCCTACCTCGACCCATGTTAAAACCCATTCCTAGATTTTTTTTTTGAGATCGCGATTATCAGTTTCGACCTTCCGTTGTCGACTATACTACAGTTGAAGGAGTGCCGTTCGACCTTGTAATAGTAAACCATATATATTTATGTGTGTGTGTGTGTGTGTGTATGTGTATTTATGTAGATATACATTTATACTTATATATGTATGTATATATGCAAAGCTTAAAAAGTGATTGTTAATGCCATTAATAAGAATAAAAGTTAATTTGGTAAGTTGTAAACTACACTTTAACAAACATGTATATATAAGTTTAAGACATCCTTCCTAGAGATGTTTTTGTTTCAGCAAATGTAGACTGATTTTGTAGCGAATGTGGTCTTTTGGTTTTTGAGATTTTTTCATAATAGTGTTCCTCTAATTCTTCATAAAGCAGGTTTCCCAATCCTTGTTTTAAACATCCAAGGTAAATTTTTAACAGCACATTAAAGTTTGAACAATGGCAAACATCGTAGTTGACATGTTATTTTGTGTTGTCTGTTTCAAAAGTTCTACAGTGAAAATTTCTATGCAAAGCCTAAAAAAGTCTGTTTTAATGTATTTTACAGAAGTAAAAAATAATTCCGTAAGACCAAGTAACAGCTGACAAGAACCAGTAAGAATTTATCCACATGCATATTAGGTGCCTTCCTCTCACCTATCAAACTGTGACATCCCTTTTTTCTTGGTATGTGCTTCAGCTTTGCCCCCTTAGTTAAGAAATTCTGCTGACTAATTGAATTAGATCTAATGAAGTCCATGGAATGACAAAAACGCTCAGCTCGATAAAAGTCTGATCAAAGAAACCAATGCTCGGCTGGTCATTTACTGTACACTTTTAACAGAATATCTATTTTTTTAATATACATCATGTGTTTGTGTCATACTGGTTAGTATATACTTAGTGTGTTTGAGCTATATTGTTCAGTATACTCACATTGTTTTATCTGCTCTCTTCTTTTGGAATATCACTTTCCACTTGACCTATCCTTCTTGAAAAATGTAAAACTTAGTGACATATTTGAATTATATTGGTCACCTGCAAGCATCACTGGGAATGAAGCCAGACTCAGAAAAAAGTAGTGCAAATTTTCCAAAAATGAAAAAAAGGTATTAATTTGATTTTTGATTAAGCGGGAATCTTGAAAACTTTGTAACTGATATTTCTTAGATAATTATGCCTCATAGAATATTACTGAAGCAAGCTGTATCCTAGTAATGACATACTTATGGTCTAGTAACAGGATTTCTTGTGTTGAAATACTATGTTATAAATAAATCATTGTGTGTGTGTGTGTGTGTGTGTGTGTGTGTGTGCGTGTGTGCGCATGCGTGCGTGTGTTACAAGTTTAAACTGATCTGAATGGTATAGGAGGCATGATTTAACTGGAAAATAAAGCAGATGCATATGGAACCAGAGCATTTATGGATTCACACCAGACATTAAAAGAATTGTTAGTAATACTACACGGGTGTGTGAACTTCCATGAATACTTATATATGCCAAGAACTGCAAAACTAAATAGCACATGAACCCTTGCTAAGTACATTGTGACAGTCTTTGTGAAAATTAGCACTAAGATTATAAAAAATGTTACTTTGCCTGAAGAAGTATAACCCGAATATAAAACAGAAACAGACAAGAACCCACACACAGCAAATATGCTAAGCATAGGATAGTTACCAGATAGGAAAAAAGTTACTAGAAGAGGAAGTAGAGATTCTTCTTAATGCAATCCTACAGTAGCCTGTAACAGAGTAAAAGTGAAAGAATTCCAGAGATACAATGACAGTGGCTTATAATGCGGCTTTTGAAAGGAACAGCTGTGAGAGGATGACCAGAGCAAAGATCATCAAGAAAAGAAACATTGTCTTAAATTTTATTTCAGGATAAAACAATTTGTTTAGGCCTTAATTTTTAAAGCTGTCAAGATTATTGCAGCTAGCCAGCTAACAGAGGTACTACTTGAGAAAATGTATGAGTCACTTCATAGAGCACTGACTTCTAAGATAAGAACAATAGACATTGTGTTCCACTACGAAATGTTAGGACAGAAAAAGTCACAATGAACCATGATAAGTAAGGCATGAGATTTTCCTTAGTACAGTACTGGGCATGGGCAGACCATGAAGCAGATTGGGTACTGATTTTTTTTTATTTTCAAATTCAAAAACCCGTTTACCTGCTACATGCAGGTTATTAGTCCAAGTACTCTGAAGTAATTAAGTTAGGACAGTACAGGTAGCAATGTGATATATTCACAGAAATTTCTCTGAAGTCTATCTTCTCAAAGCAAGGTATATCTGAAGTTTTCATTTCTAATGCATACACTCACTTCAGAGAAGCTTGTATTGCACTAATCTGTTCACAATAGCTTTCAAATGACAGCTCGAGTACGTGTATTCTTATAATTTATGCACTTCAGCATTTCATTTTATGAGTATTTTGACAAAGAAGAGATTTTTGCAGGAAGGCAGCCCCTCTTACACTCCAGTATGTGGAGCTTTACACCACACATCTGGTTATTTATTATTCTCAGTTTGAAATAATTTTATCTTAGGAAAGAGGGACTACTCTACTACATAGGCACATATCTGCCAGGCATTGGGCAGCACTGTGGAGGTCAAGGAAGCCACCAAAATGAGAGAGCTCCAATGTGTTGTATCCACTGTCTGACCTATCCTGTACTACCTGACTCTCATTGCTGGAAGAATAAATGGACTGATTTATCTTCCCTGGCAAGAGTAAATGGGCAGCAGGGTTCTGGCCTGGGGATACCTGGCTCTCACAACTGTGGAATAAATTGAATGACTGCTCCCTGGTAGGTGAGTCATCAAGCAGGGTCCTGTGGAGAGGGAAAGTCTCAGTGAATAGAAGAGCAAGCAAGAAAATAGATCCTTATGATAATGTAAGGCAACATGCTTGCTTAACAATGACCCAAGCTCATAGCAAGTCTCTTTAAGCTGTAAACAGCAGTGTGAGATTATGTATGTGACTGTAGGTCCAATTTAAAAGAACTGAAATATTAAATGGAGATAACTATTAAGAGAGTAAAGAATCTGATGAAATAAAGTATTAACAGTAAGTGTCAGGATAGTTATCTTGTAGTTTTGAAATATAGGGTCCATTCCATTGCAGAATATCATCTCCCATACACTCAGTTACTGATGGGCAGAAATTTAAAAAAGTTTATTAGTGATGTCTGCTATCTTGTTTGATGCCAGTAAAGCAAAGCAAGGTAAAATTCAAGGAAGAAGTCAAATGACAAACATAGAATAATAAATTGTACAGAATAAACATAATATCTCCATAAGGTAAAACCATGTAGTCTCAAGAGTCTGAGACAAGGTGAGAACAGACAGCTATGCAAATTATACTACAGGCATATGTAAGTGTCAAATCAGATGAAGATGTCGTCACATGCATTATAACCATTGAAAATGGCATAGAGTGAATTTAGAAGCAAAATGAGAAAGGTTTTGATTGCAGTAGAATTATTAGCAATCCAAACAGCCCCACAGTAATTCTATAAAATAATTAGAAGACTATGGGTGCAGTACACCTGTCAAGGTTTTGATAAATGGCAAAAGACCAGTGAGAAAAATGATCATTTCATACAGTTGTTCGTTTGTTCCAGGATACCCAAAAAACTACACGGTTTTCTTCATTGAAATGTTTCTGAAAAGGGAATAAAGAACTGTTTTAATTTAAATAGCCCATAACATGCTAAATGTAGAGTTAAATATTATTTAAAAATGGTCAGTCTGAATTAGTTCATGACACCTCATAGAGTATTTATAAAATATTTTAGTGCATTACTAGAAAAATGAGAGCTGTAGTAAATATGAGTATATACCTTTAAATATTACAAATCCCCAGACAGGAAATGTATATCACATGATATATCTCCTTCTAGGATAGTGTCAAAGTAATGACCAGATGGAGGTGGCTCACATATCAAGGTTACCTTTCTTTATTGAATATCTTGATAGACATTATAAATGGTATAGATTGCAGTCAAGAAGCCATACAAACTATGGCTTAATTATTCTCATCCATGATGAAAAAAAAATCCTTGAGCACTTCATAGTTAAATGCTAAGTCTCAGAGAGAGATAATCACATATCACACATTCACACTCATGCAGAAGGGGAATGCATACATGCGCAAGGAAAAGTATGTATTCATAAACTCCATTTAATGACTCATGAAATGAGATTTATTTGCAATTTACATCTTATGAAATACTTGAATATTGTCTTTAAGAAGCATTAAAACAATTCACAATATTTCCTCAGTGTCACCTTCACTTGGGTATGGTAAAGTTTTATAAAATGTTGACGTGCAACTTCCTAATTGGTTTGATTAGACAATTCACGGTGCTAAACTGAAGTTTCAGTGTATACTGATATTGATTTAACAAAAAATGTATCATTCTTCCTCAAAAAGCAGTTAAACTTCCACTTAGCCAAAGGATTTCTTTGGGTGCACTCTGAAAATGTATTCAAATGTATGTTTTTCTTTGGTGCAGTCAGATAAATCAGTCAGTGACTATAAGCTATGAAATTAGCCCTAAATGGCATTCAGATAAAAGTGAAGTGTGCCTTATTTGGGATTCTTTGTTGTGGTTAGAACTATAGGACTAAGGGATTTAGCCTACTAATTCACTGATGAATAAGGACACAATTGTTTGTCAGTCAGACTCTGAACAGGTGTTTTAGAGTTGAACTCTGTGAAGAAATAGGCCAGAGGCTCAGGACGCCACAGAACTAAAGCTCTCTAGTTACAGCAATGTCATTTCTATTGTGAAGTCAGTAACAGGCAAGCCATACAGAAAAATCATACTTCTGTATCATGAAAAGGACGAAACCTTTCATCTGGCAAACTGAAACTTGGCAGTTAATTATCTGTTATCTATAACTGCTGTAATGCTAAATCAGATAACAAATACTAAAACCAGAACAAATCAAGTCTGACAAAGTAAGAAGATAAAATCATTCTTCCAATTAGCAATAAAAAAATAATAATAATGTGATGTTGCTCCCTGTCCAATTTTACTGGCAGATAAGAAAGTTAGAATGAAATTTCAGCCCTCTGAATTTACTACTACATCTATCATTTTGGATCAAATTGTAGGCATCATTTGAAATCCTAAAACTAATTCCCTAATTAGTATTTATATGCAAGTGCCATGGTAGGGCTTCCATTCTTGAATCTGACTAAATGAAAAGAGGTCTCTCTGACATGAATGTTGGAATGCTGAGAATGATAGTGATTAGCAGATGAGAGACATGATTAAGTATTTGTTAAGAAATCCTCTTATGTATAACACATTACACTTCACAATACTGATTTCAAAGCCTTAAGGCAGTTGTTTATCTGTACTATTTCAGTAATATAAACATTCAGAAGTCCATGGGTGGCATGGGAAAAAAATGCTAGGTAAAAGAAAAAAAAGGTGATTTGTATCGGTTGCACTCAATGAACAGAATGACTGGACTGCATTTATTAATCACAAAGATATAATTCATAAATAATAGGATTTCTGTTGAAGTAACATGTTGGCACTGTATAACCAGTGAATTGGACTTATGCCTTCTAAAAGAGCTCCCTTATAATCTGACCACTCTTCTGTATGCATGCAAATATGCATGTTTGGTCTCTCTGTCTCTCTCTCTCACACACACACACACACACACACACACACACACACACACACACACGCAATAAAGAATTACATGCAAATGTTGAAATAGTCATGATATCCTGCCTGTTCTACTATATCTAAAGACTGAGATTTCACATATATGAGTTGTACACCAGAAACAGAGACTGTTATATGGAATACTATTGCAAGAAAAATGTGTCAGGTAAAAAGCGATTACTGTTTTAATGCATTTCAAGAAGTGGCAGTTTGGTACCCCATCAGCCAGATCATCCTTGAAAGTGCAGTAAAACAGCTATAAGTGATTACTGTAACCTTTTGAATGTTCATAAAGAGTGTTAATGCGAGTGAAGTCAATGAGTGCATTGCAAGTCTTTCTAATGCTGTATTTGCATTTTCTAATATGTGCTGCCTGTGCTATTATTTTATTTAACTTTCATTCAAAAGTAAAATGTACTACCGTGCACTGTTAATTTTATAATTTTATTTAACTTTCATTCTAAAGTAATATGTGCTATCACCTGCACTTTCCATCCCATCTTATCATTTTATTATTTAGCTTTCATTCTGAAACGTATCTCCTAGGGATGCCTAAAATTATCTAGTAAATGTGTTCAGTCAAGTGGTACCCTTGATAAACATGAACCTAGAAATTAATTGAATGAAGTCAGATGCACAAAATGGCTTCTTAGCCATCTTTCAGACCAACAACTTATTCTTTATACTTTTCTGGTCTAGTTGCAAAGAGAAAGCAATGCATTTATTTTGAGAGTATTGATATGAATATTTAGAATGTCCAGTAATCACTCTCCAATGTTCTTGTGAGTGTACTGTTCATTAACTACCACCAGATTGGGTATCAATTATGAGTTCAGCACATTTTCATTTATCATTGAAATGATCTGTGATAGAAAAATTTTTAAAAAGTTTTGGAACTCACTTTTTTGTCAGAATCGCCCATTGATTTTTAAAGCATCAGGACCCGAAGTATTGTGCATCATTTTGATAGGGAGTCAGATTTATTATTGCTTATATTTTATGTGTGTGGTTTTTATTTGTTTTAATTGTTTTATATCTTACTTAAACAGAAATTGAAGAAAGTTGACTTGATTATTACTTTGTTTTGTTGGAATGATAGCTTAGCCATCTTTTAATAAAGACTGAATATTACCATGTTGAAATTTAAGATGTGAGATTGATTTTTAGCTATTTAATTATATAGATGCCAGTGTAATACATTAAGGCTTGGCTTCAAATAAGGTCAAGGTCTGTTCTTAATAAACACGAGTGCTGTATTTAATTAAAAGGCTTGATATTTTAGTTAACTAAACTGCAAGCCTGAGATCTCATTAATGTTTTGTAAAATACAGACTTATTAAACTTTAAAAGATTCAAACACCTGCAAAAAGAAATATTTTAGTTGCCATAGATTTTTTTACTATTAATACCTTTCACTGGATACGGCTTCTTTGTCTAGATCAGTGTCTCTATATTTATACAAACGAAAGGGAAGAAAAAAGACATCACTTTTTAGTACTCCAAGCTGTCACAAACCAGTCCAAATTAGTGCTTGTGTTTGCAAAAAATAAACTCATCTTAATTATTCAATATGACTTTTGATATATAGTTTTGATTATCATTATGACTGTTTTAGGATAGTCTGTACTTTTCTGACAAAACTTTCAACAGTCAAAGCCCTTATTAGTAGCTAAACTTTCTGATATTTTTGCCTGTTCTGATTTTTAATTATTTTTGGCTAATAGAAAAGATTAATGACATCCCATGATGATTATCAGTGGCAAGAATGATTTATGTTTATTTAAAATCATCCACATAAATACTTTATAATTTGCATTAGCTAGTGAAATAGGTTAAATAAGAGAAGGTAAAAGTTATATTATTTACTTTAGATATGATATTTATTGATGATCTTTTCCATGAAGAATGGCCAGAGTTACTTGATAGGAGTGTTACATGTATTTTGTAAAATCTGTTAGTGATTACTTGGTAAGTAAATTGTAAATCTCTGATATTAAATGGTCTGGACCAGGGAATTGCCATTGTTTTACTACTTTGATTGTGAATGTGTATATCAGTTAATAAATGATGTATCACATTATTGCACATTTATGCACTATATTTAATGTCAGCATTTTTGAAAAAAAATTCAATTTTGAAAGTAAGGAATTCAATTTTGAATGTATTTCAATAATAAAGTATTTGACAGGTGCATAAATGGGTTAAGTACTGCAATATATTTTCTGTATCAGGACTTAGGGTTTTGATTTTCTCTTCAATTTGTTATTCATTAGTGATTGTTTCAGTTTTGCTAGAAAGACAGTGGCAGGTCTTCGGTGAAATCAATATTCTTATAGTTTTGATTTGTTAAATGATACACCCATTATACGATCAGTGATATTTTACAATGAACCATATGGAATTATTATATTCAAGGTTATACAAACTAAATAATGCTACAGTTTACCAAGGTCTTGGTCCCATTGTTTGAAGTTAGTGATAGCGCTCTTATTTTTCAAAGTAGGTTGTATTTTGGAATCTGAAAATGCCCAAGGAACAAAAAAGACTGAATTCTGAAAGTTGCGCCAGTCTTTTAACAAAAACTGAGGCATTTTCAAATTCTTGGCATGGTGGTTGTTTGCAGAGCTGTACTTAAAGTATTATGATGGGCTAATAATAGTTTGTGAAGATTATCCTACATACCAAGGTGTTTCATAAAAGATCAATTAATGTTATTTCTGCTATGAGTGTCATACATGGTTGAATGGTATATAAAAATAGAGATGATGTATATTTTTGAAATAGTCATGTGATCAACATCTAGGTATATACATATTTTGCATATGCCAGTACTTTTATTTTTGTACTTGCATCCACCATTTTGGAAACGCAATTAAAATAGTCCATGAAAATTATTTTGTCTTGCATTAATTGTGTGGCTTTTTCAAAAAGAAGGTGGATTTTTGTGCCCATACCTTAGTAAAGAGAAAGGCCAGCCATAGTAATAACAGTCTGACCTTCAGGATTAATTGTAACTAGCATTATTGAACCAGAGTGGTCAGGTTCTAATTGCAAGACTTATGTAATGACTGGGAAATTTTTTTCTAAGAATAACTATCCTTATTTTCCTACCAAAGGCATGAGAGGCAGACAGAAAGAGTTAGCATTCTGATCAAGTTAATGTGACATTTTAAGAAAGAGAGCAATGGTTCTTATTTCCTTCATGGCTGTCTGACCAAGTATTGCAGAATAAATCTTCATGTGAGGATTCCTGACACATGATGACACCTTCTAGAGTCCTATCCTTTCAAAAAAGAACTTGTATCTCCCTGTGACTGAATGTTCAGCAACTTAAATGCATCATGCTTCAATTTTTTTCTTTTAATGTGTTCTGTTTATAGATGTATTAACATTAATTGTTTGAAACGTATGATTAAAACATTTCCCATGTGTAGTAACTGATAAATGGTATCATCTGCTTGTTGAATTAAGAATCTATCTGATTCTCTTAAATGAACAGTACTGCACCCCCAGAACTCCGTTTTAAATATCATTTGAAATCTCTTTATTTACATAACTCTACATAGAAAAAGAGAGGAAGACTAAGGGAGAAAGAGAAAGAGAAAGTTTAAGATGAAAAAATAGCATGTATAATCAGTTATCGTGAGATTAAGTTACATAATACAGGAAAGAAACTGATTAAAACTCCAAATTTGAGAAAGCAATTTATTTTTTGGGGAGATGGTCGAACATAAGACTTTAGCTGTAGCAGTCTTCTTACAATGAGTTTTCTACATAGAGCTTTTGCTTACAGCCAACTTTGCACTGCTATGCAGCTGATAGCCATCGCACAACTGTGATGGCAACATGCAGGCAGCTTTGGAAACTGTAACACATTAAAGCTGTTGACTGATTAGGGGTGCAGTACTTTTGCTTTTTGTTGTTTCTTTTGTAGAGAAAGTATATGACATCTAGCCACTTTGTGCAAGGGTAGCTACAATTCCCCTTGAACTACAAAATAATTATGCTCATGTCTTCAACCATAACATCAGTTTATTATATTTTCTCAAAACAGATAACATAAAGGTCATTCAATAACTTTACTCTCATGATGAATTTCTTAGAATCTGTTTCTCATATTCACAACATGGAGGGTTAGGATCAGATCTCTGATCATAGCCATGTTATTATGTATTCGAGACATGAATGCCATCCATGTCAAGAACACATCATAACTCTTTGTAGTGCATGGAGTTTTATCTACTCCGTGTACTACCAGTTACAAAAATAAATAAATAAATCAAAATGCAAAGTTTTTACCTGCTTTGAAAGCCAGTAAAGCACTTAGCAAGTGCTGTCACATAGACAGAAAGTAAATATAATTAGAGGAAAAAGTCATGAGTCAGTTTTTCAATATTGCTCTAATTTAAATACGTTACTTACAAACTGACATCTGTAAACGTCAATGGACAGAATGAAAATATGAGGCAAGATAGTCAGGCATAGTTAAGAGTGAAGGAACATCCCTACTATTAGACCCAACTGTAACAGTGCTTGGGGGTGTGTAACAATTGTTACACACCTCTGAATGTGCTGTTATGAACAGGTCGCATGCTACAGAAGTGCTTTACAGTTGTTTTCCAATATTGGAGTATAATCATAATGCTCCATGCACTGTTGATCATAATGTCCTATTAGAATGCATCCTATCTAATTAAATATTTTCCCCTGTACAATTAGACAGTCTTTTATGTTGCTTAAAAGATGAAAGAGAAAAAAAATGGCCAATATTAACATGCAGTACTGCACAAAACAGCAAAGAAAGCAAAAACATATTGGGAGAAGTTGATTCAGAGACACCGTCTAATATGGTAGAACAATTCAGAACTGTACGAAGCAAACATGGTACACTACACCGAGCACCTATTCCGAATGCCTGGAATTGTTGGCGTACAGGATGTTTGAATGTTTGTGATATCAGCAGATGTTGCTGTATCAGGAGCCAGTGCCCATGCTGTGGCACATGGAAGTCCTCTATGCCAGCACAGATGGTATTGTTAACACCTAACTCTAACTGACTACCACTTGACTGAGCAACAAATAATGGAACAACTTATGTGTAGCTCAGAATGCCATATGGGATCTTCTCAAATTCTGTCAGTCACATGTGGAATCAAGGGGAATGTATGGACAGTCCATCTCTGTAGACACTAAGGTATGTGTAGCCTTAACCATCCTTTCTAGAGACACCATTCAGTAACATACAAGGAACACACAAGGCCTTTTTCAGGGGTGAGTCTCACTTATACTACACCAATATGTGGCGTAGCATATGTGGTTCTCAAGCACTGTAGAGGACAGAACCACCACTATGTGGCTGGGTGAAAAAAATTACTCATTTCCCCTGATACTGTGGGAGCCAGTGATTTCACACCGACATCAAAGCCTCACCTGGTCCAGACAAAACATAGAATTTACAATAGCTTATAAGGCTGTGTCAGCTGCAGTCCTTGTATAGTATTAATAGAATATTTACAATAAACTGTTAGCTTAACTGTACTTTCAGACTTGTATGAGTAGAGAAATGATGATGACCAGATAGGGGCAGTAGATTAGGTGATGTGACCAGTAGAGGTGTAGAAGCAGTCGGCTTGATTGAGGAGGGGGAATTGTTAATTTCCTTTAGGTCACTGGGGAGGGTCTGCCAAAGAGTGGATGCCTTTGAGAAGGTGTGTGCACTGGACTGATGTTTGGTTGCAGGGGTAATGAAAGACGGTGTGGATTATGAGTAGTGTCTCAGATTGTGTGAAGATTATTTTCATGATGTTTAGCAAGGGGGGGGGGTGTAATTGATTGGAACTGAAGTAATCTGTACTGTCCAGCTGTTATCGTAGTAGTAGGCTTGGCTCTCTGTTTTATGGCTAGCCACTGGCCTTTCTCTAGGGTAAAGCAGTGGTGTTGATGACATGGTGTGTTTGTGATGAATCAGCAAATACTGTTGAAGATGGGCTGAATGGAGGTACTATTTTTCTTGGAAGCAGAAACCAAGATGGAGAAGCCATAATCCAGTTGAGAGAAATGAGAACTCCTTTCCAGTGGCTGCTCTGGCTGGTTGAGATAGGGAAGGGTAGATTCTTTTAGTGTAGAATATAAGGGAGATTATTTGCTCTAATCTTTTCTATGAGGAAATGGACATTTAGGAATTGATCAAGTCAAAGTCTTATGTTTTTGAAGGTGGTCATTGTATCTATATCATGGTTGTGAAGGTCTGAGATAGATATATAACTGGTGTTTGTCATTCAGTTCCTACTAAGATTAACATCAGCTCCAGCAATGTCTCACAAACCATGAACATCTGTTCAGCCCCTCCAAGATCAAAACTTTGCTTTTTAGAACTCTTCAAAAAATTAGACATTCTGTGATTGGTCTGACCAGTATATGACCACATCATATGCAAAGAGGATGAATGGGAGATGGGGAAGGTCAAAAAGAAGTTTGTTAAAGAATAAGGAAAAAAGAAAGGTGGCAAAAAATGGATCCCTGTAGCACCCCTTTGGCAATAGGGGTGGACTCTGATTTTGAAGTGTCCGTCTCTGAGGAAGTTTGCAAACTAGAGTATGGTGCTGGACTAATTCTGATTTCAGATTATTTGGTTAGGGGAAGCTAATGGTCAGCGAGGCCAAATGCCTTTCTGAGGTCTACAGATAGGACACCTCTAAGGAGACCTTTGTTATTGTTTAGTAGGATGCTATCATATAGGGATCAAAGGGCTGTTACAGTACTTTGTCCAGATATTTGTGTTGTGAGCCATCTTACATAACCTGTTTGTATATAAACAGTGTCAGCAGCAGGGGAACCATCACCACACAGGGCTGTCATACTTGTGGAAAAATAAAATGAGGAACAAGCCAAAAAGGCAGAGATGGAAGAAGAAGCAAGGGACATGCATCAAGGCACTAGGAAAGGGATAACTTCTGCTCCTCAGCTATGGACTGTAACACAGATAATTCTCAATAAAATGTTGCATGCATTATCAGACCCATGCATGGGCCAGCAATTTTGCATCATACATTGTCTTACCCACAAATTTTGGAGGTAGGGTAGAGTCATTATTATTTTCACAGGTAGGGGACACAATGACAGGTAACTGCAGAATTATCGTATGAGCAAATGGTAGTGATGCAAACTGAAGTAGCCTGAGGTACAGAATACAATGTCTGAAGCAAGTCCTAGCAGTTTGAGTTAAATAAAATTCTAAGTTTTATCAGGTCTACAATTTATTTGGTGTTGCAGTTTTGTACCATTAATTGCTAGTTTTACTTTTAGATTCTGTGTGTGGCTTTGCCTTCCACATGGGTGTTTTTTTTTCCAGATATCACTGAGTGCATTACTGCTGGCTGAGAATCAACATTGTGAGTGACCATAGGCTGACAGTAAATTACTTTGTAATGTATAAAGTAGTGTAGCAACTTAAGGTGTAAGTTACCCATAATGTTAATCTCCATGCTGGTTATCTACCTGTTAAACAACATGCCAACCTGCTTCTTGGATCCCAACTTTAAAAGATCCTCAAAGAACACTCCTGTCTTTCCTTGTCTCCAACACCTTCAGATGACCTCCCCCCTCCGATTAAAATCATTGTTGTCCACTTCTTCAGTGTCCTACAACCAGACATCATTGCATTAACCATGCCATCTCCCTCCTAGGCCCCAAACTCTGGGAATCAATCCCTACTGATCAAAAAGACCCTACATCATACCCATCATTTTATGTTCATCCTAAAGATTATCTGAATTCCAAGTAGATTTACAAATACTTTCCCTCTGCTCACATAACCTAATCCACCACTCTCCCCTTCACCAGTCAGGCATATTTGTCTTTCTCACATTATTTTCCTAAACTAACATGTGACATCTCTTCCACATTGTACTGTATATATTATATATAGTTAATTTGTATGTGCCCTTGCCTTGCCTTTGCTATAGTCAATCACTGTTTCGCTCCCCTCATGTTCTTCCCTCTTTACTCTGACCATCCCTTCCTATGTCCCTTATATTGTGTACTTTATTATTACTAATGTCCATCCTTTCCTATGTCCCTTAATTGTGTACTTTATTATTACAACTGTCCATCCCTTCCTATGTCCCTTATATTGTGTACTTTATTATTACTACTGTCCATCCCTTCCTATGTCCCTTATATTGTGTACTTTATTATTACAACTGTCCATCCCTTCCTATGTCCCTTATATTGTGTACTTTATTATTACTACTGTCCATCCCTTCCTATGTCCCTTATATTGTGTACTTTATTATTACTACTGTCCATCCCTTCCTATGTCCCTTATATTGTGTACTTTATTATTACAACTGTCATTACCATCATATGTCCCTTATATTGTGTACTTTATTATTACTACTGTCCATCCCTTCCTATGTCCCTTATATTGTGTACTTTATTATTACAACTGTCCATCCCTTCCTATGTCCCTTATATTGTGTACTTTATTATTACAACTGTCCATCCCTTCCTATGTCCCTTATATTGTGTACTTTATTATTACTACTGTCCATCCCTTCCTATGTCCCTTATATTGTGTACTTTATTATTACAACTGTCCATCCCTTCCTATGTCTCTTATATTGTGTACTTTATTATTACTACTGTCCATCCCTTCCTATGTCCCTTATATTGTGTACTTTATTATTACAACTGTCATTACCATCATATGTCCCTTATATTGTGTACTTTATTATTACTACTGTCCATCCCTTCCTATGTCCCTTATATTGTGTACTTTATTATTACAACTGTCATTACCATCATATGTCCCTTATATTGTGCACTTTATTATTACAACTGTCCATCCCTTCCTATGTCCCTTATATTGTGTACTTTATTATTACAACTGTCATTACCATCATATGTCCCTTATATTGTGCACTTTATTATTACAACTGTCCATCCCTTCCTATGTCCCTTATATTGTGTACTTTATTATTACAACTGTCATTACCATCATATGTCCCTTATATTGTGTACTTTATTATTACTACTGTCCATCCCTTCCTATGTCCCTTATATTGTGTACTTTATTATTACTACTGTCCATCCCTTCCTATGTTCCTTATATTGTGTACTTTATTATTACAACTGTCCATCCCTTCCTATGTCCCTTATATTGTGTACTTTATTATTACAACTGTCCATCCCTTCCTAGGTCTCTTATATTGTGTACTTTATAATTACAACTGTCCATCCTTTCCTAGGTCTCTTATATTGTGTACTTTATTATTACAACTGTCCATCCCTTCCTATGTCCCTTATATTGTGTACTTTATTATTACAACTGTTCATCCCTACCTATGTCCCTTATATTGTGTACTTTATTATTACAACTGTCCATCCCTTCCTATGTCCCTTATATTGTGTACTTTATTATTACAACTGTCCATCCCTACCTATGTCCCTTATATTGTGTACTTTATTATTACAACTGTCCATTCCTTCCTATGTCCCTTATATTGTGTACTTTATTATTACAACTGTCCATCCCTTCCTATGTCCCTTATATTGAGTACTTTATTATTACTACTGTCCATCCCTACCTATGTCCCTTATATTGTGTATTTTATTACTACAACTGTCCATCCCTTCCTATGTCCCTTATATTGTGTATTTTATTACTACAACTGTCCATCCCTTCCTATGTCTCTTATATTGTGTACTTTATTATTACTACTGTCCATCCCTTCCTATGTCCCTTATATTGTGTACTTTATTATTACTACTGTCGATCCTTTCCTATGTTCTTTATATTGTGTGCTTTATTATTACAACTGTCCATCCCTTCCTATGTCCCTTATATTGTGTACTTTATTATTACAACTGTCCATCCCTTCCTATGTCCCTTATATTGTGTACTTTATTATTACTACTGTCCATCCCTACCTATGTCCCTTATATTGTGTACTTTATTATTACAACTGTGATTCCCATCATATGTCCCTTATATTGTGTACTTTATTATTACAACTGTCCATTCCTTCCTATGTCCCTTATATTGTGTACTTTATTATTACAACTGTCCATCCCTTCCTATGTCCCTTATATTGAGTACTTTATTATTACTACTGTCCATCCCTACCTATGTCCCTTATATTGTGTATTTTATTACAACTGTCCATCCCTTCCTATGTCCCTTATATTGTGTATTTTATTACTACAACTGTCCATCCCTTCCTATGTCCCTTATATTGTGTACTTTATTATTACTACTGTCGATCCTTTCCTATGTCCCTTATATTGTGTACTTTATTATTACAACTGTCCATCCCTTCCTATGTCCCTTATATTGTGTACTTTATTATTACAACTGTCCATCCCTTCCTATGTCCCTTATATTGTGTACTTTATTATTACAACTGTCCATCCCTTCCTATGTCCCTTATATTGTGTACTTTATTATTACTACTGTCCATCCCTACCTATGTCCCTTATATTGTGTACTTTATTATTACTACTGTCGATCCCTTCCTATGTTCTTTAAATTGTGCACTTTATTATTGCAACTGTCCATCCCTTCCTATGCCCCTTATATTGTGTACTTTATTATTACTACTGTCCATCCCGTCCTATGTCCCTTATATTGTGTACTTTATTACAACTGTCCATCCCTTCCTATTTCCCTTATTTTGTGTACTTTATTGTTACAACTGTCCATCCCTACCTATGTCCCTTATATTGTGTACTTTATTATTACAACTGTCCACCCCTTCGTATGTCCCTTATATTGTGTACTTTATTATTACAACTGTCCATCCCTTCCTATGTCCCTTATATTGTGTACTTTATTATTACTACTGTCCATCCCGTCCTATGTCCCTTATATTGTGTACTTTATTACAACTGTCCATCCCTTCCTATTTCCCTTATTTTGTGTACTTTATTGTTACAACTGTCCATCCCTACCTATGTCCCTTATATTGTGTACTTTATTATTACAACTGTCCATCCCTTCGTATGTCCCTTATATTGTGTACTTTATTATTACTACTGTCCATCCCTTCCTATGTCCCTTATATTGTGTACTTTATTATTACTACTGTCCATCCCTTCCTATGTCCCTTATATTGTGTACTTTATTATTACTACTGTCCATCCCTTCCTATGTCCCTTATATTGTGTACTTTATTATTACTACTGTCCATCCCTTCCTATGTCCCTTATATTGTGTACTTTATTATTACAACTGTCCATCCCTTCGTATGTCCCTTATATTGTGTACTTTATTATTACTACTGTCCATCCCTTCCTATGTCCCTTATATTGTGTACTTTATTATTACAACTGTCCATTCCTTCCTATGCCCCTTATATTGTGTACTTTATTATTACTACTGTCCATCCCGTCCTATGTCCCTTATATTGTGTACTTTATTACAAATGTCCATCCCTTCCTATTTCCCTTATTTTGTGTACTTTATTGTTACAACTGTCCATCCCTTCCTATGTCCCTTATATTGTGTACTTTATTATTACTACTGTCCATCCCGTCCTATGTCACTTATATTGTGTACTTTATTACAACTGTCCATCCCTTCCTATTTCCCTTATTTTGTGTACTTTATTGTTACAACTGTCCATTCTTTCCTATGTCCCTTATATTGTGTACTTTATTATTACAACTGTCCATCCCTTCCTATGTCCCTTATATTGTATACTTTATTATTACAACTGTCCATCCCTTGCTATGTCCCTTATAATTTTTACTTTATTATTACAACTGTCCATCCCTTCCTATGTCCCTTATATTGTGTAGTTTATTATTACTACTGTCTATCCCTTCCTATGTCCCTTATATTGTGTACTTTATTATAATAACTGTCAATCACTTCCTCTGTCCCTCATATTGCATACTTTATAATTACAACTGTCCATCCCCTCCTATGTCCCTTATATTGTGTACTTATTTATTACAGCTGTCCATCCCTTCCTAAGTCCCTTATATTGTGTACTTTATTATTACAACTGTCTATCCCTTCCTATGTCCCTTATATTGTGTACTTTATTATTACAACTGTCCATCCCTTCCCATGTCCCTTATATGGTGTACTTTATTATTACAACTGTCCATCCCTTCCTATGTCCCTTAAATTGTGTACTTTATTATTACAACTGTCCATCCCTTCCTATGTCCCTTATATTGTGTACTTTATTACTACTGTCCATCCCTTCCTATGTCCCTTATATTGTGCACTTTATTATTACAACTGTTATGGATTCATTGCTATTTGCACAACCATTTTATTTGTGTTCATAATACTTCTTATTAATATCTTGCTTGTCTAATGCCATTTAGTTTAGTCCATTCTAAGAATGAAACAGGGCCATTTGGATCAGTACCCTACTCTGCTTACCAAACTGAATGAATGAATGAATGAATACATACATAAATGTCACATGTTCTTCCTGCCCTTCCAGTTACAGCCATGCTAAAAGATGGAGTAAACATATTCAATCATTAGCTGAGCCAGATAATGGTCAAATGGGGCCCTAGGCAGGGTAACTGATTAGCCCCTCCCCACTCTCCCTGTTATTCCATTGTCCCATTACTTGGCTATTTATCCTCAGTCACCATAAATACTGTTCAAACCTGTCTGCATACATAATATTTTCTTCTCTACTTTTACAATAATTACAGATATCTGTATCTAATTTAAAACTTTTATTTCAAATTTTATATTACAAAGACTGATAGTTATTTGCTAAACAAACAATACAGTCTCATAAAGAAATCAGACTTAGCATGAACAGTAAACTTCTCTACCCTTGAAGCTCTCATTCATTGAAATGGCATTGAAATCCATATTCAAAGAAAATGCATCTGGCCAGTGACAGATAAAGTTTATCTTTCAGCTTTTTTTCAAATCATAGGCTCCTTGCACACATTTGTAGGAGCATGCATGCCTGTATGTGTTCTTTGAGTCACCTTTCTGATTGTTTTAAATTATATTTCTTATATAATTCAGTACCACTTCTTAGTGTGTGTGTTAAATTTGTAGTTTTGAACATTTTTCTGAAGCAATGAAACAAAATGCATAAGCCAATATTGACAAAATTACTTATTTCAGAACGTTTCAACTGTAAGAGGCCACACAAACATGTGTCATTACAATCCACCAATATCAGTCAACATGCACAATCTTTGCAGAAGTAAAAGTCTTCTAAATAATTCCACGTTAAACAGATCTGTAACTAATGAAGAGGGTTGCTGTTGACAAACAACTTCTATTCCCTTTAAACTGTACTGAAACTTACAATAACTTAGGTAATTGACTAATGGTTAAAAAGTAAATGTGGCAGCCACCTGGCTGGTGCGCCACCCTCTGCCAGCAGGCCCTAGGTAACTGCCTAGGTCATCTAGTGTTGGATCTAGCTCTCATCATTAGCCACCGCAAGCCTGTATTTGGCAAACATGTCACAGTGGACCCAAATGACACATGGTAACAAACGTTGAATCAAGCAGCAACTGTGGATTCTGCTATGTTGGATAGATGAACAATGCCAATTAATTGCTCCCAAAAGAGCTATAAGACAAAGCCTTCACCATCTTTGTCCACCCCACTACCAAAAGTCATTAGTCATTATCAATGTACCTTTAGACTGCCAGGGAAAATGTCTAAACATTAAAATAAATAAACTTTAGACAGTAGTTGAGGAAATTAAAAAAAAAACTAATAAAGAATCAGTACAGAAATCCAAACTTGAGAATGCTAAGAAATGCAATACCAAATGTGTAAAATATTTAATTAGGCAAAAAAATAAAAATAAAAAAACAATGACGACTTGTTCAAAGAAAGCTACAGCTCATGAAATGAAACAATGACCAGAAACACTTCTCAAACTAACTATTTATTTAATTTTTGAGCACAATGGTTAAAGTGTTGGATTTTCATAGCAAACGACCATCGCCATCTACAAACTAAAATTATTAATTTGTCATGGTATCTGTCTTTACAGTCTTACCACCAGCAGCAGTAGTAGTTCTATTGTGTAAATCGGAAGAAAACTAGCTGGGAAAGTAATGCAGCTGGTTTGGCAGAAGAAAATGAAGAGGAGCAAGCTACAACTTTTTTCACCTTGCTGGAAATAATGCCATTACGTTATCTGATGCATTTAATCTTAATAGAAAACAACTAGCTAATATTTATTTGAGTAAAGACACATTTAAGCAAACCTGTGGCCTGGAAATCCTATGTCATATGGTTATCATTTTTAATAGAAATCAAACAGTACAAGACTTTGTGAGTCTTGTGTGACTGAACAGAGAGCACCTCACTGGCCCTTTTCAAGAGAAATCTTAAGTGGATGGGAAATAGAAAGTTCACCCTGGGGATTACTCTAGTGGCTCTACTTGATAGAGGCACCATGAACTAATGACGACATGATGCCAGGGCACTTCTATGGGATAGGCTTGTAAAGGCTCTAGGGGCAGTGGCCTAGTACACACCTATGAACTAACAGCTTTGTGTTTGGAGAGCAACATGATTCACTACTGTGAAATAAAATTGCCCGTAGCACAAGAATTACAAATTAAAACAGTAAGTATTTATCAGACAGATTTTGAGTCAAAACTGGAAAGGGCTGTGAGTATATGTAGAACAGAATTCACCTGAATTAATATGAGGATAGCTGAAGATTTGAATGGCTACAAAATTAAAATGATACAAAATATATTAAAACAAGCAGAATAATATTATCCTAGCACAATGTGACTTTAAAAATAATTTAGACCATGTGGTAGTAAAGAGCTATAACTTTGCTTGGTCATGATGAGATAGTTGAAAAAGAAAATAATTCAGTTGAATAGGTATCATGTTGTTTAAGATGTAGTTATCTGCATAGTAATAAACCCTGTTCTGTGGCAAACAGAAACCACGGTAACTGTGGACTTGATTAATTATTTGTTAAAAATGTGCTAAAAATAAGAAAAGGTGTAATCTGTTTTATTAAATACATTTATAGAATAGGACATATTAATAATAAATGTATTACATTTAAGTGAATTAAGAAAATACATTTGAAGTAGAAATTGTAATAATTCCTCCTCCCCAGCCTTTCTGGCACAACCAAAATTGAAGTTGTCTTATATGAGATAAAGATAAAGGCTTTCCGGTTCTAGCTTCAGTACCTCTTGAAGCCCATAATAAATGAAGACAGGACACCAATACAACCTGCTTTCATTATTTTTGGTGTCCAAACACATTCATAATTGCCACACAAACATTTTTCAATAGTCAATGGAAATATATGAGTAGAGGGAAATAATTTTTCTACATAAATCCAAAAATCTTTTACACGTTTACATTCTAAAAAAATGTGAGTAGCTGTTTTTAATCCCTGACAATCTGTACTGAAATAATAACGTAAATCATAAGAACGATATACCAATGTAGCCCTTAATGAAAGTCTACCTAAAGAACATCACCATAAAAAATCTTACCAATGAGGCATCTTAGCACAATGTTTCCTCCAAATTGAATATTGAGCATAAGCATTAATAGGATAACAATTAGCAATTATTTGAAAATACCACATTTTCCTAGTTTTACGTAATGGCAATAAAGAGTCCTTCCACTGAAATAAAACAATTTGAATATCCTTGTATTCCCAAGAAAGTATTACTCTGGACCTCTTGCCCTCTAAAATATCTGGCTAAAAATGCCCAGAAGCTGCTATAAGCAACTCTTTTAATAGATAAAAACTATTTGTATATGAAATAAAAGTGATATAAACATTGTCTGTAAAAATATAACTGGATGTAACAGTGAAAAACCACCATGAGAAGGTTTAGAAAAAAAAAATACTTCTAATAGGATTAAGTACCATCAGCCAAACAAAGCGGAATTCTGCAGATAATAATTGTGATGCCCAACTTATAGGAAAAACATATACTGAAAATAAATATCCTAAACTACTCAAAAAGGGATCATTAATTAAATATACTTTTTAGCAAATGACAATTTAAAAGTACACCAAAAATTAAATGTTTTACAAAGTTTATGAAGGACTGCCTCACATTCTGTTTAAACAAAATCCATTGTCCCAAAAGATCTATCCAAAATTGTAACACTCTGATGGGAAAAAAAACTATATCCTTAATTTTATCAGCAACAGATTGAAAAGCATAATCAGAACACTTTGTAACATTAAAAAGATCAAAAAAGGAAAAACATATCCTTACGACAATGTAATATTCTTAATAAATAATCAGATGACTTTGCTATAAGAGTAACATCATCTGCATGGAAAGATGTACAAGGTATTAAAACACCTTTACAAGAATAAGGATACAGGGAAAGATTTAACTGAAAACGAACAGCATAAAAAAAAAAAAACAGCCCCAACCACTAATGTCAAAAAGCAACTTGCCTGATGCCATTCTTTAAAAAAAGAGTTGGGAGGGCGGCCTAATGCTTAAGGTGTTTGCCTTACAAACCCAAGGTGCAGGGTTCAAGTCTCACAAGGGATAATTGGCTAGGATCGCAAGGGCACTTAGCTTAATACTAATCTATGAATCTATGAAATATCTTCTTCTACCCATCCATTAACACTTAGTTTAACAGTGGAATTAGAAATAATAGAAATTATATAATTTATAAATTATATAAATAGAAATAAACTGTTATGTGCTACATTGTCAAAAGCTTTTGCAATTTCACAGGATAACAAAACTGAAAAAGATGCAGAAGAAAAAGTAGAAACAGTAGGCTTCAACATAAGTAACAAATTCTTCATAGGTCTACCTGAAATAGCAAATATTCCTGGATCTAATAAAAAGCTAATCATGAGCGCAACCTAAGTTGTAACACTTTGCAAAATAGTTTGTAATCTGTATTACAAAGAGAAATCAATCTCCAATTCAATAATTTTCTTCAATCATCTTTTTTCCATAAAATTTTAGGGCCACAATTAGAAAATCTGGAATAGAGATACCAGACATAAACCATTCATTAAACACTTTTACTAACATTAATAACTGATTTGGCACTAACATTTTATATAATGAATACCATCGTTCCCTGGCACAGTCGTTTTTTTTTTTAGTTAATTAACTAAGTACATATTGTACTTCAGACAAAGAAATAGGAATATCTGTAGTGGCAGCAAAGGAAGAGAGTATAGAAGGAATAGGCCAGTTTATATCATAATCAGATTTATCTAAAAACAATTGATAATCATGTACAATAGTCAAAATACCTTGTCTCGCTCTACTGTCTTGTCCATTTGGTGTTAATAAACAATCAATATACGTTTCCTTTTTTAATATATTCTTACCAATATATGGCAAAAACTGTTCTCCCTGTCCTTGTAAGGAGTGAACAAGATTCCACAAAACTCCATGAATTCTTTCTGTATTAGATGCAATTAATACATGTAAATGAAGCAAAGCTTGTTCATCATCAGTTCCCATACATCTAAAAAAATACTGCAGTGATTTAAAGTATTTTACTTTAAATGACTATAATAACATGAAGCAAACCGTTGATAGCATTTGGCATATTTTTCTTCAAAAAAAAAAAGCCACCACTAAGAATAAGTGGAATAACAATAATGTAGTTAAATGATCCAACCATAATGCTGTAACAATAGCATCCCAAGCCGACATAATACTCCACAGTCCTATAAATCTAGATAAACCTTTCCCCTTAGTGTGAAAAGATGATGCACCAAACCTGGAAAATAATGCCTTATGATCTGTAAAACATAAGACCTCTGACTTGTAAGAATGACACAAAAAAGAATTACAAAAACAACAATAATGTATCCTAGTATGAACTGAACCATGAAAATATGTGTACTCAAAAATACCTATTATAGTTAAAGAAGCTAGACTTAATAATTCTAAGCAAATCTTAATATCCCTCTCTTTTTATAGAGGTCCCCTATTAAGGTGACAATTAAAATCCCCACAGAATATAACTAGACAATCTATTCAAAAGTATGAACACATTAGTTGAAATAAATGACACCTATCATATTAACAAAAGGATATATAACAATTAATCTTATAAATGAACCTCTGATGAGAACGTCAAGTAAAAATGCTCGACCCGGAAAAATATGAACAATACCTTTTACAAGAATAAATGCTTTTCTGGACAAAAAAAAAAATCCAGAATGTTGATCAGTACCTGTAGACCAAATTATACCATCATTTCATAACATATTCCATTGATGACAAATATCAGATAATAAGCCAATATCTGTAAGACAAATAATATCACTTGATAATGATTTGACTCACTCAGAATAAAAAAAAAACATCTTGAAGCTGAAAGTAAACTATTGGTGTTACAAAATGTTATAGACAAATCAGCCATCTACACTCGTGAGGTATCTTCTGATGTGTCAGTAAGTTTAACTCTCTTAGGTGGTTGATTTCTTCTGTGAGGTGCAGGAATCTAGATGAACCATTTCCACCATTTTTGAAAATATCCTTATCCAAAAAAAGGCGAAGATGAACACCTAACCCATACTCAAGATACTGGAGTAGATAATACAGAAGTTGAAGTTTCAAAACTTAATAAATTAGGAATAGAACTACCAGGGGGCAAAACAAGAACTCTATCTATATTTAAACCTCTCTGTTGCACTTTCCCTGAAGATAAAGCAGACGACTCCACCGGATGCACAGGCACGTTATCTCTTGAAGACTCATTACAAGAAGATAAAGGAGGCAATTCAGGGACAGGACCTGAAATCTTATTTTGCCCCTTTTCTGTAGAAAAAGCCAAAGGATTCACTTGATGCACAGATCCATTATTCTCACTATGGGAAGGCAAAGGAGTCAGTTCAACAATCTGTTCAGAAATATTCTGTCCCATATCCAGATTGTCCTCAATAGATCATGCTATAATAAAACTGGTACAACAGAAGATATTGGAAGGATCTCAATTTCCATAGCAGGCTCCACTGAAGATTTTTTTTTTATCTGAGAATTTTCCTGGCCAGTAGTAACCATGGGCTCAGAAATAGAGGGAAAAGTTTTAGGACAATCAGACCAGGAGTCTGCACCAGAACAATAATGACACCTAGTAGGGCATGATTTTGTAAAATGATCAGAAGTCCCACATTTAGAGCACTTCTTAGATGGACATGAGGATACCATATATGAAAAAGACCCAGAAAAAACATGATTTTGGTTGTCACGGATATCTTAAGGTACCCCTTTGGCCACCAATAAAACATACCCCTGGGATATGTTTAACACCAGCTTCTGTAACTGAGAGGGCCACCGAAGCATTCAAAGCACCATCCCTAATATTCTCAATGTCCTTTATCCAAAAACTTTGAAATTTGATAAACTTCTGCACATTGTCCCAACATTCTTCCAATAAAAAGTCATGCTTCTGTTCCTCTTTAACATAAAATAGAATGAAATTGGAGAGTAATTTTTGACTTAATATTCACCCCTAAAGCTGAGATAGAATAGTCATTCCAAGGTGCCATCTTTCACTTTGTATAAAAAGCTGTACAAAACTTATCTTGCCATAACATTTTCCTAGCAGCATCTCTAGTAGGGCAGGGACCAATATTCCCTTGTAGGTGAGACACAGATCACCTCTGAGCAATCTATATGATACCAAGTAGAGTGATAGTGATTTGAGCCTGTCCGGTATCCCCGCAAAGGCCCATTTGACATCGCCGATACTTGTCCCTCACCTCACATCTCTGTATATCAAGTGTTAAAGGCTCTATCCAATGCAAACTGCAGTAACTGTGGACTTGATTATTCATTTGCTAAAAATGTTCTAAAATAAGAAAAGGAGAGAATGGCACATAAAAGTTTTGCAAGTCACTGATCCAAGTAGTTCTCAGATGGAAAAATGTAAATGAAAGATTCTCACATTTAAACATGCCATTGCAGAATTTAGTATTTTGACTGAGAGTACGTTTTAAAGACTTGGGTTAAAAAGCATTGCAATACCGTCCAAAGTGATGCTAATGACTTATCTCTGGTCACAGAGTAATACCACTGGGTGAGAAAGAACTGTGTTGTGCTTACAAAACAAAACCTATAATTTTCATTTTAAATTGTATCAAATATATTGGGCTGACTAGCTTGTTAGCAACTGGGCATACTTTAACAAAGATACCGTGTGTAGTTACAGTTAAATTACACCAGTAGACACTGTGCAGGCAGTCAAAAAAAAATAAAAAAATCACCCACTCAAGCAGCAAATGATATATAGATTCACACAACTAATTTCAAGGGCTCAACTGCAGCACATAATTTGCACTAAGTAATTTCAATACTGTCTCACATTAGCCTGGAAAAGTTACCCGAATCCAAAGGACTACTAATAAAAACTCAAAGTAGTAAGATAGTAGCAAAAAGCAGCGATCATCAAACATGTGATTAGCCCAATGTCATACTTATTTGAAACCACTGGTGGCAACCATTGAGCTGAAAAAGAAGAGAAATGTGCAGGGCAGGACTGTCTTCAATGTGAAGGTAGGATTTATCAATGAGGTTACCCCTTACGGAGGATCTGCAGCAGGCGCTGATACAAGTGGCTCTTGGTGACACTGTTCCTGAGTTAAAAGAACTGCTCTGAATGTGACAATGATTCAGAGAGTGAATCTCCTGATGTGACTCATATACCAAATTATGACTTTTATTGGATGAAGTCATACTTTATATTGATGCCATCCAAGTGACTATGAAACATTCAGTTTCAGAAGGCCTGTGATGATGTCATAGAGGCGGAAAGATTATGCTATCTATCATAATACTAGTTATTGATATATTCTTCCACCATATATAACTTTATATTATTTAAAATGTGACATATTACTGCATCATCAGTTTATAATAAAGCAAGTGCGAAAATGGATTTTATGGGACAGCCCTAGCATGATATAACACATGCTTAGTACCATTTTGTGTGAGGCCTGTAGATTAAAGGGATGGGTGTAATGTATAAAGTAATGCATCACTGGGCAATCTAGGCTATAGGTTCTTCCTGCACAGTTTATTGCTGTCATGTCACTAAATGGGATGGATGGATCCAAACTTTGTCTGCTGTGTGCCAGTATTTTTCCATCAAATCTGTTTGCCAGAGCTTGCACTGTAGAACTGATAGTGCCGTATTGCTTTCCAAATCATTGCTGGTGTGCAGAGTTTACTTTTGAATGTGATATCATCTTCATCGTGATCACTACTAGACTATTGTGGCCACTTTCAGATAGCTGCAAATATAAACTCATCATCTTCATCACTAACTTTCTCCTCAAGAGAGGTATTCAGATCTGTCTCCACATAAAAAAATAATATTTAGATGAAAAATAATTTTTAGTGCAATTTGTTCAGTTTGGTTTACCCATGTATCCATTTTGGTTTTGAATTTCGTACAGTGTAACCTGGTTCTTTATTTTGGTTACGTGTGAGGCAGTAATGGTTATGCCAGTTTGCTTGGGTTATTAGTTATCTTTGTAGCTTTGTCACCATCACTGAAGTCATCAAAACCAGTACTGTCTCTGAATGTCTCCATGTCTAAAAAGTGCAGTTGGATTTTGATGAACATTACTAGCACATTTCTTCCTGTAAATTACTATTACAGAAATAGTGGTTTTCTGCCGGGATCATTAACTCCAGTAAGTGTGTTCATCTTTCCTACAGAATACAGTACATGTTTTCCTTCAGCAACAAATGTCTCATCTTTTGTTAGGATATAATAGTACAGAAAGAGAATGATCAGACTCACTGGTGTGCAGATGAAGTTAGCTGAACATTTTTAAAGTTGCCAAATGGGAACAAGAACAGAGAAGGAGTTCCCCACTACCACCACTCCAAACTAAGCATCCTGTCTCACTCCTATGTAATGATTTTTTTCTTTTTCTCCTAAGTCATAGCAGTATTATACTCAACTGTCCAGATTTTCACAGAATGTACAGATTTTTGACTTATATTTGTAGTCCTTTTCTCATAAAATTTGTGGTTTTCTGGCAAATCACTGGGATAATCTGAGGATTAAAGGCAATTAATAATCACATACATTTGAGTTTTAGACTTCATATCCTTCAGAAGATGCATGTTAACACAAAATCATCTTATTCTAACAACTTTCTAAGTTCATTAGAAGAATATTTAAAATCTGTTCTTATTTTTGGGCCTTTCTCCCCCATTATGTCAGGCTTTATCCAGATTTCTTGCACTAAGCGGTTGAGAGGTATCTGTATCCATAAATGATCCACCAGTCTATGTACAGACAGATTGCAGAATAACCATGATTACTAATATATCCCTTTCCTGCCTCACACTCCGAAGCTTCATACATGCTTTATGTCAGTTTGCGTACATTAAAGAGTAATGTGGGTAGGAGGAACGCACATATGACTTTCTAGTATACAAAGTGAATAATTGCTGTGGGATGATTTGATAAGCTACCAATATGAGCTAAAGTTTGTGCCATACTAAAGATATAATTAATTCATTCATTTTATTTAAAAAAATCCTTTATTGATATTAGCATCACATGAGACTAGAACAGGAAACCGATGCCGAATAGGATACTGGTTAGTTCTAGTATGCATCCACACAGACTCATTCGCATCTGCCACGCATACTTGAATAAAAGTCCACCAGTCCACCTGTAGGCTTTCTCCATCTGTTTAGGGATTGGAGGAAGCCAGTGCACAAGGCAAAATCAACACGGCCACAATGACAAGGGCAAGAAAAGTCAAGCCGGGAGGCACTCCAGCTAAGGACTGAATTAAAGAGACAATTATTGTGATGTAGCAATTCTGTATTCACTGATTCAAAGACACCTGATTTCCCAAGCCATGGCAGCCAAGAACTGAATTGATGAGCCACCTGCTAAGGAGCTGGAAAATACACTGATGTTTGAATTTGCATTATTTAGCTATTTGTTTTATTTAACATTTGTTAACAAGGATAGAGCACTGCTCTAGTGGACCATTTCCAGGCTTAGCCTTGGAATGAATAAAGAAGAAAGTTGAATTATACAGAGAAAAATAGGTTAGTAATGTCTTATAACACGTATGTGTGAAGGAGAGTGATTTGGCGGGGGAGGTAAGGGATGTTGGGGGACAGGTGTTGAAAGCGCTTGGTGAAGGAAAGATTATGTATAGATAGTGCAAGATAGAACAGGGGAAACTGTAGGAAAGCAAGTTATTGGGGACTCAGTGGAACTTTAAGTAAGAATGATGGAGAGAGAGGTTAATAGGCAAGATGGAGGATTGTAGTCTTGATTGACTAAATGTGGAACACTGCATTATATGAGTTAGGTGAGGTTTGATAAACATCTCTGACTGCACCACAATAAACTCAAAGCATACTCATTCTAGTCAGACCAGCCATGCAAATAAATAGTTACCTTATGTGAAACAAGCATTGTTAGTACATATATTTGTGTTAAATATGTCGTTAGGGGTACTCTGTTCGGTAACGGGAAGCTGTATAGCGATAGAAAAAGCATTTTTTTTTCCTTAAGCAAACAGCATTAGTAGATGCAGTTGAACAATAAGAGCTGTAGAAATGCCCACCACTTTACAGTAAATCATTTGCAGACATACTGTGGCAGACCACTGCTTGCTTGCATTGCAGTCCCATTCATAAACATACACAGTGTACATGGAATCTAGAGTTATAGTGATTGTATGCCACGAACAGAAAGTCCACATAAAATGTGCAAAAAACTACATTTCACTGAGTCTTGCTTATACCACAGGAAATTTCTTGAGCCACCCCTATATATCATGTATTAACAAGATGTGATACGCTGTAAGAAGTAAAGTATATGCCTTCTAAATAACTAATATTTAAGTAAGAAAACAGGTAGAGATAGATAGATAGATAGATAGATAGATAGATAGATAGATAGATAGATAGATATTTGTTACTGATTTGAAGTAAAATATATTTATCCATTTACAGTTATGTTCCTGTTTTTAACTTGATTCCCTTTTAAATGCTATAACAAATAATCAATATTTCAAGGACAGATTTTCTGGTCAGCCTTGGCCTAGCTATAAACACTCTCTGGTCTAGCACATTGGAAGGTTTTGTTATTAGAGCACTAAAGAACCAAGATGCCAGCTGTCATATAGTATGTATAAAGTGTGAACCCCCCCCCCAAAAAAAAAAACATACACAAGTATGTAGCAGTTTATTCAGTGATCTATTTTTCAGCCCTAGACAATAAGAGGATGCAATATAAAGGTAGTTTAGGGCTTGCTAGATGACAACCAAGCAAAACTGTCACCTATTCCCTGTGACCATTGAATGAAAAGCAATCATGGTATCAGAAAACCCACACAGTAGCCACAAATGCAACATTTTCTCTCATCCTTTCACTTATAATGAATATTACAGTGACCAGTAAAGCCAGATGAAATATCTGCATGAATGCAATGGACCTTTAACAGTCACACTAACTAACTGTACAAATCTGCTTGTTAAACAAAAGTGCCTAATATAAGTATACATTGTAAATGTAAAGGTACATTCCCACATAAAGGTGGCCATAGGGAAGGCCATACAGTAAAGGAAGGGCAGTGTCCTCCAAACTTACAACAGTACTCCATAGCAGTGGATAGTAACGTCCACAAAAATAGAGACCACGGTAGAGCAGACTAGTAGCAAACACAGTAGGGCACAACCGTATGGCTTTAAAGCAGTACTCCCATGATTAATGTAAGTGGTGTTCAACAATGCACTGGTATTGTTGATTCACAGAAATAAAATACTTGTAACATCGATATGTAGGGCCTTAATAACAAACATTGCAGGGAGGATTGCAAAAATGAAATAAAAGCAGTACAAAGTTGTACACAAATAAGTTGTATATTTCACCCTCCCACCCTTTAGTACTATGAAAACAGTTTGGTAAAAGGAATTGTTTTTGCAGTAAAAAGAGAGAGTTAAACACCAGTTCAGGATAGCAATGGCCAAGATGCAAAAAAAGTTTCAGAACTATGCAGTAGTGTATCTAAGTGATAAATGGAGATGTAAATTTACAACTGTAAAATAGCTGAAATGAAGAGTCTGACAGCAAATTACCCAATGAAGAGGGTGACATTTTGTATTAAATACCCACAGTTAATCAGTTTAGATACCTAGACTAACATGAGAGTCCATTACATAACTCCTGATTTACAGTGTAAGATTCTTAATAATGTAGTATTCTGCTGTATAGATTGTATTCAACATTGTGTACTTATTGTAAACTCTAATTTTCCATGTGCATAGTTATGATGTTTCCGTATTTTGTTTATTCTTGTATATTTACTTGTATTAAAGTTCGAGTGTTCAATGCTGTTATCAGAAAATCCTTTGAGGAGTTTGCCACCTGTAAAAGTAGGGTCATATACCTTATTTGTCTTCCAAGTTATCTAAACCTTTCTTGAAATTAGGTAGTATTTCTATTTTTCTAATACTTTGTGGCAAAACATTCAACCATAAACCTGCCCTGCAATGAAATGACTTCATTAACAGTGTGGATTTTGATATTATGACATCCATATACATGCTGCTATTCCTTGTCTCCAAAGAGTGCCTTTTATGTTAGATCCCAATAATAGCCCCATAAATATAACTGTGCATGCATTTTAAAATGAAGATAAGGTCTCAACAGTCTGTAGTTAAAGTGCACAGTGACAATTTCTGCAGCCTGCTCTCATAAGTCAAGTTCATAACACAATTTGCCTGGTAAAGCTTCCCTGTATCCTTTCTAATCTCATTTTGCATAAGTGGTTATAGCTACAGACTGGTTCACCATATTCAGTTTCTGGCTAATCACTGATTTATATTTTGGAAATAAGACCTTTTCATCTCTGCTAATGATTGTTCAGAGGATATTTTTGATGTCATACATGTCTAATCACATCCATTAAATCTGAACCAAAACAGCATTTTTTTTTATCACTATCAATGTTCAAATCCCTTATCTCAGCACCCTCCAGTACTGTATTTTTACAGCAGAAGGGTAACCTGGCTTGGAAGTACCAAAATGAATAACCCTATTTTTTAAATATTAAACCAAATGTAGCATGATTCTTACCACAGTTCCAGGCTGCCCAAATAACATTTCATAGGTTCATAGGTGTGTAGTAGACTAATGACCCTGGAGTCTTTATAAGCCCAGCCCATAGAACTGCCCTGACATCATGCTGTCCGACGTTAAACAGGTCATTGGCATTAGTGACTACAGAATCTGTTACAGACTTGTTTGCACATTTACTCACCCACATCATACTGGACATGAATACAGAAAATAAGTTGGGTCCCAGAACAGACATTTGTGGGATTCTTCAGTTAGTCCCCTTAACATTAGATATGGGTATGTCAATTCTAACTTCACATTTCCGGTTACTTAGTCATTTTCCAACCCCTCTAACCACCTAACAGTTTACTTTATTTTCTTTCATTAATCTCAATATCACACTGTACAGTATCAAAATCCCTTGTCAGATCAAGAGAAATCACTCCTCGTATCCAGAACTTCCCACATCAATAGGTGGAAAACAAGAAAATTTGTTTGACAGGACCACCCTGCAGTAACTATACTGTCATAAATCTTGAGTAGACTTTGTTTCAGTAGTTTGGACCTTTTCAAAGCATTTCCAAGGTTGGATGTCCAACTTAAAAGTCTATACTTATCTGCTGAGGATGCATCATTCCCATACAGACAAACAACACTAAAGCCGTCTTCCAAATCTCCAGTACAAAACCTGAATTTAGAGATTCCTGGAATAGGGAGTGATTTTCAAGAGGAAGAACACATTAATAACATCTGGACCAACTGCTGTGTGAGTCTTAATTGCCTTTAATGCTTTTTCCAAAATATTATTTGTTACTAATAGACATATGTGAGGGCTTAAAAGGATTTATCCATCAATTGCTCACTTCTTCCCCAGTACCAAGGAAGTTAGTAAATTTATCCAGGAAGACCTTTATCTACAATTTAGAGTTAAAAACAGGGCTACCATGCACTATGATATCAATACTAGGCTAATAGTCTTTTCTGTTTTGTCTCAGGTACTTACGGACACTTTCTTCTTATATGCAGTATAGTTAGCCAGATTGTTCTCATATTTACATCTATGGTTTGCATGAAATTTCCAAAAAGGTTTCCAACCTTGGTTCATCATTCTTTTTTTTTTTAATCATAATACTGTTACATGTTCCAGTAATTATTCATTCTTTTTTCTTGCATTGTCATGGGATTTAGTCCACCATGGATATTTATAACTTATTGGCTTATTCAATACAGAAGGGTTGTTTCGGTATTGTGATGCTCCTGCACTGGCCCTGTAATCAAGGAGCCTCAATCCTCACCACCAGCACCAGTGAGGGACATGCACATTGGGAGGATGACAAGTATACACACAGTAAAGTATAATTTCCCTTAAGAGCACATAAAGATCACAGTCAGTCTGGGGATGGTTTCTCCCTCTTTCTCCACATCACTAATAAGTCTCTCCACTGGCACAATTATAGAGTTGAGTCCTTAGCCAGGGTTCCAAGCCAAGTCCTCCCAGCACTCTCTCTGTACAACCAGTACTTCATGTCCCTGTCCAAGTAGCTGACAAACACACACACTTTGAGATTTGATTTATAGGGTCTATATTACAATGTCAAAATGTCATAATATCGAACACCTAAACATCGACCTGTATTCATCAAAATGCACTGGCATCTATTAAGATCAGATGATGATCTGAATAACTATATAGGGGATCGGTGTCTTTATTCATTTCGGAAAGGGCGGTTCTTGGGATCCTTATTTAGTCATTACAAAAGGGTGTATGAAAAGGGTTCACATTCAACTATACAAACTAGTTTGTTTGGCCAATCGATATTGGGCTGTTATCCATGTGGTCATTGCACCTATTGTCCTAGGGTGCTAAAATCTCAGAGTTTTACTTCACATAATTGTCCACAGGTACATAATGTCCCATTTTTTGCTAATTGTAATACTACCTGGGTTATATATTTGGCCCAGTGTAATTGTCGGGCATTTTATGTCGGACAAACGTCCCGTCATTTTAAGATAAGGATCGGGGAACACCTGAGTGATATTAAGAATAAAAAGGGTTCCAGTTCTCTGTATAAACATATTTTTAAACATTCAATGGGAGTTTTCAGTTTCATGGTCATTGACCATATTAGGTTTAAGAACAAAGAATCCCATATATTACATGAAATCTTGACTAATAAAGAAAAAATGTGGATCATTAAATTGGGAGCTCTTTTTCCCCTGGGTTGAATGATCAATTTTGATACATCCCTATTTGAATTATGTGTTCACATTTAGATTTTGTAGGTAATTGTGTTTGCAGTATGAGTAGTTTTAATTTTATATTTACTGTATGTACACTAGAGGGAGCTTCAAGTCCATATTTAAAAGTGAGATAGCATGTTAGTTACTTATGTTTTTGGTTACTGAAGAAGGCTTTGGCCGAAACCGGTATAACCATGTTGGTGTACTGTGATATTTTTTGATCTTTTGCTATGTATTAAATTTTGAATATGCCACAGGAGTCGGGTGTTGGTTTTGTTTTTTTGACTAAAACAAACCCACCCATGTGGGGGAATTTGCCCCTCCACACCCCCCCTAACTAAATATACCAACTCCAAGATTGCACTACAGTGGAGAGAAGGGAAACCCTTTGTAGTTAGCCAGCTACATCTTTGCCCTGGAAGTATTCATCGATTCGCGTAAATGTGTTTCGATGACTATGGGTTGATGTTTAGGTGTTCAATATTATGACGTTTCAACATTGTAATATAGACCCAATTTATACACAAACATACATCTGGGAAAGGCTGGCACAGGTTTACTAGCTATGCCCCCTTCTGCTTGGACCATAAGGTAGTTAGCACTGCCACCAGAACCCTTTATGAGCTATTTAAGGCCCTTCCCAAAGGTTGACCAATCTTACTGTGTAATGATACTATTATCCAAATGGTAAGTGTGACCAAGGCCAAGGCTATTTAGGAGTGGCCTATACAGTTTTACCAAATACTTATGTAAGTTCTAAACACTTAGATATATGTAAACAAAGCAGCCACAATTAAAAGGTTTAAATATATTTAAGTTCAGAATTACAGGTAATATTTTAAAACAACATTGCAGGACAGTCTCAAATAAATACAGAAAACATCTAAACTAATCTTACTATATTCCTATCTATCTCTAAAAGAGATAATATGCCTACATTTTACTTACAAAGCAACGTGCAGGCAGAAGTGCTGAAAGGATGTTTCTAGATCCAAGACAAGATACAACATGCACAGACTCACTCTCTGAGATGGTTCTTAAATTAATAATACACATTACTGCTGGGCTAGCTGGGATGACATCACTCTTTGCCACCTGCCTGCAGTTCCCAGGCTAACAGAAACTTAAGAGTTTAGCACCTCTGTGTCAAAGGTACATATCTCTCAGAAGTTTACCTAGAACTGGAAGTCGTAAAACAGTTGAACACTTACATTTTAAACCTAGTAATTATTTCTGTTTTAAGACAATAGTTAATGCAAACAGACAGGTTGTCTAGAGCTAGGATGTTTTTCTAACTTTTATAGCACAGTCGTAAACAATTCCAACTTATTTTCTTTACGTTTTGCAAGTTAACTCTGTATGTTCCAACTTCTACCATTAAACACACATCTGCACAGGTATATAGTATACACATATTTCTGCTGTTTTCCAGCATGGTACACTGTGGTTACATTCTTGAAGCTCAGTGCAGAACATACAGTTCAACACATACTTTTGCACCAGTAGTTTAATATACATAAGACATATAGTTCTCTTACATTTGTAAGACAACCCTGTGGATCATATTAATATTCACAAATGACGCATGATTATTTACAAAATTCCAGATAGCTGGGCTGGCAATGTCACATTTCTATATAAATCATATTAATATTTTCAAGTGACATATAATTATTTACAAAATTCCAGCTAGCTGGGCTGGCAACATTTTTGTTTGTCACAGCTACATTAGATCATAAATGTAATTACAGAAACCTTACCCATAGCTTTCAACCTGTTAGTGCAAGAAATCTGGACAAAGGCTAAATAATGTGGAGACAAAGATCCAAAAATAGGGATAGAGTTTAAATATTGCTCTTATACACTTAGAAAGTTTCTAAAATAACAGGATTTGTATTAGCGTGCAATTTTTTGAAGGATATGAAATCTGAAACTCAGATGTAGGCCACTATTTAATGACTTCAATCATCAGTGATTTGGCTGAAAAATACAAATTTTATGAGGAGCAGACAAAAAATATGAGACAAAAATCTGGACATTCTGTGAAAATCCATACATTTTAGAGGTATGACCTTTCCCTTACCATCAATATGCTCTGAGCACATTATTTCTTCCCAGCTCCAGACATGCCTTTCAACCAATAGACACTGCAAGTAGAGCCAAAAGCCCTTGAAAGGTAGGAACATTCAATCAGAAATTTGGACATCTGATTAGAATAAAATTTGATTACCAAATAGCATATAACTCTATGCTTCCAGTAGAAATATGGGATATTACTCAGAGGCACATTTAAAAACCAGAGTGACAAAAATGATGGAAAAATATAAGCACATTATAAGAGGGACAATGTAAAATCTGTAGACTTTAATGAACTGCATTGCATAATTCTGTCACACAAGGTCATTTAATTTTGTTTCTGAAAAAGGGGGTTATAAGATTTGTATCCTCTTTTTCTAAATTATTGATGACAATAGTCCGTTGGTTATATAGTGCAGTTTTCCGTGTAATAGACAACTTAAAAAATCGTATGTGATGTGAGGGAATTCAGAAAATTGTGTGTTGGCATAAATCAGACCTTCAAAAATAGGTACATCATGTTCAGGGAAAATCAAGCCTGAAAATAGGAGCAAGGACAATTGAGAGGTCTGGTTCCAGATATTCAACTCTATTTATATTTGGAAAGTCATGCTTGGAGAATGTCTTCCTGGTCTCATATTCCGTCTTCCTGGTCTCATATTCCTCCAGTTTACCCTTCCATATAACTTACTCAAGAATTTCCAAGTAACGCTCAAGTGATCAGAGCCAAATAGTTCTGGTTCAGTGGTACACTGCATAACATCATTTGCATCTTTCATCAAGACTAACTTGAAGCTTTTTCTGACTAGAAAGATAATAAAAATGAAAAATGGAAATTTTCAGTTGGGCATCCCTAGGCTAATAAAATGTTTAAATAAATAAATGAATTAATGAGCAGTGCAGCTGTACCATAATTTTCTAATTTTTCTTATTGAATAAGAGCAGATTATTCTCCATGACAGGCTTTCATGTTAGTAAAGGCCAGATATTTTTGTGGAACATTTCTATGGCTTTAAAATATATTTGTAAAGAAACATGCACATTTAGATATATACTAGATAGATAGATAGATGGACAGAAGGATCACCAATGGATGCACATTGAATGGGCTAGACTTATAACAGTTCCATCAAAAAGGAGGGCAGCTTGCAGAATTTCACATGCACGGTTAAAACAATCAAAGGCGTTATGTGAAGAGGTAGCAGAAAGTTTCATACTATAAAGTTATGAAGGTCAGCTTATCCTAAGTTAGTCAACTTTTACAACTGATTACATTTTAATTTAATTTATGCATTTTTTAACTGCGTATATGAACTGGTCCTTCATGCACTTTTTCCAGCTGCACACCAGGCCACAAATCAAGGTTGAATTTTATATATACATAGAGAGACAGATAGTGAGAGGGAGGAAAGAGAGTGGTAGGAGTTAGTAGGGAGCCAGGACACCCAGGGATCACCTATAGAGCTGTAGGCAGAATATCAAAACTCTTCACAAAATAGACAACTCAGAAGTTACTCTTGAAACTCAGAGCCCTGAGGCTATGAGGCACAAACAGCCACTAACAAGCCATTGTACAATTCAGTGGCGTAACTACGAGAGGCGAAGTGAGGCAATTGCCTCAGGGCGCCAAGCGGCAGGGGGCACTTTGGGCTGTGCTGGTAAACTCAGAACTGATAGCATTGCATACAAGGGCACCCACAGGCTGGTGCAAGGGGGTGCACTTGCACCCCCTTGGAACTGGGCTGGCTGAGAAATTTATTTTAATTAAAAAAACAAAAAAAAAAACTTTTTTTTTTTTAAAGGGCGTTCCTCTTTAAGAACGCCCTTTACATCCCGTCCAGTCACACAGATGCAACAGGTGTTTGCGACCTGTTTTCGTCTTCTGTGTGACTCGGGGAGGGCTGCTACTAGTGTGTCAAATGTAGGTGCATTTCATTGTGTGTTCTGGTACCTAGAGCTGGTTTTAAATAAAAAAATCCCGACCTGCGGATCGCACAGCTCAAGTTTCTGTTAACCATGTCGGCAGGATGTAAAAGTGAAGACAGTTACATACTCTCAACCGTACCAAATTCCAAGGTATTTACCAGTTTTTAGGGCAAACTAATGGGGTACCACGAATTTCTGTATAGCCCTTTTAATTAACGATTTTTTTTTTTGTATTGTGGCATTGCCACTTTAAATTTATGGCTGATATCACCACACATCACCAGCTTTCAGGGTGTGCGTGTTGACATCAGCTACTACTGCCTGTTGGGCTAGGTTGGAATTGGATATCTATTTTGAACTATTTGGAGGGAAACAGTTACAGAAATGGCAGCAGAAGGTCTCAGCCTCCAGGTAAGAAAGTCCATTAGTGCTGGGCCAAAGGTTAAGTTTGTTTTTTATCTGCCTAACTAACTACAAGCTGGGGCTGTGTCATTTTATCTGCTTAACTCATCAGTCTAGAAGCTGTCTGTGTGTATTTATTGTATCTGCTTACTGGACTCACTGTTTTACAAGCTGTCTGCTTAACGGACTTTAACAAACTCCAAGCTAGGGCTGTGTATGTTATTTCATCTAATCTGCTTAACGGAAAGCTGTATGTGTGTATTTATTTTTTCTGCTTACCAGACTCGCTGTTTGCTATCTGCTTAACGGACTTTAACAAAGTCCAAGCTGGGGCTGTGTGTGTTATCTAATTTGCTAAATGGAAAGCTGTATTCTTAACTGAAAGTTGTATTTTTATGTATTGGCCAAATGTGGTTGGGGTGTGTGGGGCTGTAATGTGTTATTTTATCTGTGTAACAGACACAACAGAGTAGACTCTGGAGTCTGGACTCTGCAAGTAAAGAAAAATTTGTGTGCCCACAGTAACTGTTGTTCTTTCCGGTCCAGTCCTGGTCTTCATGCATCCTTTTCATGCAATTTTTATATACAATTGTTGGGCTACAGTAAGGAGAGTATTTGCTTGCTAGCCTTGTTCCCTTTCTTATTGCCACTGCTTATTTCATTTTACAGCAAGGTAGGTACTTCTTTTTTAATTTGTGTCTGTTGCAAGGGGGTTGAACTTCTTATTGCTTGCTGGTTAAACAGAACATTGTGTGTGCCATTCGTTCCCTTTTATTTACATTGCTGCTGCTTCTTATTTAATTTATGTGTCTGCTCCAAGGGGGTTGAACATCTTATTGCTTAAACAAAACATTATATGTGTTGTTCATTCTGTTCTTATCCACTACTTAGTGGAGGGAGGTGTGTGTGAGCCTGCACTTGAGCACTGTCATATACTAAGAGCCAGGTTAGGTTCCAAAGCAAGTTCAGAAATCATATTCAGAGGCTGGCTGTACAACTTTAACATATAATTAATTTGTCCTAAGGAGTATGCGATCAGTTTCTGTTCCTGAGGACCTTTGTCTTGCAGTTCACAGCCATTAGATGGTCAAGTGAATGTTTGTTATTGTAGAGATGATTCCTTAAGGAGAAATTTCTTGTCAAACTACACAATATTGAGGCCATAGTGGTAGTACATAAGTTAGTATATTCTCTCAAAACCTTGGCTTGGTTGTTCTATGCACTTTCTAAGGGGGTCAGGGGGGATGTATGTGTGTGGCATACCTATCAACTGTACAGATTTCCACAGAATGTCCAGACTTTTGCCTTATTTTTTTGGTCTGTTCCTCATAAAAATTCATTTTTTTTTTTTTGACAAATCGCTGGGATGAGCTAAGGATTAAAGTTAGTAAATAATAACATGTATTTGATTTTCAGACTTCATATCCTGTAGAAAATTCATTCTAAATCAAATCTTGTTATTCTAGCAACTTTCTAAATGTGGCCTTAGTTTGGGCCTTTGTCCCCAACATTATAGCAGGCTTTTTCCAGATTTCTTGTGCTAAGAGATTGAGAGGTACTGTGTGTGTGTGTGTGTGTGTGTGTGTATGTGTGTGTGTGTGTGTGTTCAGCTGTCCAGGTTTTTTCAGAATGTCCAGATTTCTGCCCCATATTCCTCCTGAGCTTTTCTCCCCGGGCCCCCCACTGAAAAAGGGATTTTGCACAGATGGACTATCCCGGTTAACAAATGCCAAATAAATAAAAAGGATTGAAGTTGCTAAATAATAACAGACATTTGAGTTTTAGATGTCATATCCTTTAGAAAAATTCACACTAACACAAATCCTGTTATTCTACAATTATTACATTCATGAGAGCAATATTTATAATCCATCCCCATTTATTTTAGGCTTTGTCCAGATTTCTTGCACTAAGAGGTTGAGGTATGCATGTGTGAGAGTGAAATGCCCTATTTAGAGTTAGCAGGTGGAATTTATTTTCACATACATTTTCAAGGAATTGTGAGCTTCAAGGGAAGAGATGTTTACTGTTCATGCTAAGTCTGCTTAAAATGTACAACTGTTTTGTTTAGCAAATGGTATCAGTGTTGTGGTGCAGAATGTCAAAACAGTCTTAGTAGCATAGCAGGTAGCATACTTGCATCTTGATGTAGAGGGCTGTAGGTTCTACTCCCACCACATGTAGATTTGTATTTTAAGGGGGTGGAGTGCTGCAGTCCTGAGTATGTCCTCCTTTGGATGAGATGCCTAATAACTATGAACCTGTGTTTCCGCTTGCCACTTATTCCTATTGCAATATACAAGCTTAGCATTTTTTTAAATGGAACATAGGCAATTTATTGTTTAAGGGCAGTAGGCACTGAATTTGTAGATGAAGCACTGAAATATAAAGCTGTTTTTTAGCAACAACCTCTCCATTAGTTTCAGATCTCTTTAATGTGAAATTATTCAGATGACTTTTACTTCTGCAGAGATTGTGCATATTGACTGATATTGGTAGATTGTAATGATAGAAGTTTAAGTGGCCTTTTATGGTTGAAATGTTCTGAATTGGGCAATTTGTCATTATTGGTTCATATGTTTTGTTTCATTGCTTAATGGAAAAAATGTTCAAAACTATAAAACACACTCTAAGTGGTGCTGTCTTAACAAGGGATATATTTCAATGATTATATATTATAATTAATACAATCAGGAAGGTGAATCAAAGCAGTTATGCATGGTTCTGAAATGTGTGCAAGGGGCCTATGATTTGAAAACAGTTCAAATGTAAACTTAACCTGCCACTGGCCATATGCATTTTCTTTGAATTATTGTCTATTTATTTATTTTTGTTTCTTTTCAGATACAGTTCTAGAAAGACTATATCATTTTTTTTGTAAATGAGAGTGGCCAGGAATGTGCTTTCAGAAATGTGATAATCATTGGCATTTTAAATGTTGCATGATGCTCTCGCGGGACTTTTTCAGTGCACGGGCTTCGGCTTCAGGTAGGTGTTTGGATTGTGGGCTTGCTTGCTGTTGTTCAGTCGCTTCGTGGATCGGTCTGTTTGTTCGGGTGCGCGGATCTGTCTGTAGCTTGCTTGCTGTTCGGTCGGTCACTTGGTCTCACGGATCAGTCTGTGGCTTGCTGTTGGGTCGGTCGCTGGGCTAGGTAGGTGAAGGGCTGTGTGTTGATCTGTAGTATTCCGGTTTTAACACTGTGCTGGGAGATGTTAGGAATGTGCGTATTTTCATTGAACTGGACTTAGCAGAGCTGGACAGTTCTGTGGTTACTCGTGCTCAACGTTGTACAGGTACCGAATATATTTGCATTCAAGTACAACTTATTGTTCACTATTTTATGTGCCTTGTTAAGCTGAACAAATGGTATGGGATCGCTTAAAGAAGGCTCTTGAAGAAAGAATTTTAGGGGTTAGAAGAACAATGATTACTGCCTTTCTCTGTTATGTGGGACAGGTATGTATGTATCGCATACGGAGGCGGATTGGGCACTCTAAATTGACCATAAGTGTGAGAGAGTGCATGCGAGTCTGTTGTGTGGAAGATGTATTGCTGCAGGGCTAACCACCCTGCGGTCTAAATAAGCGATTTTACTTAAGTTACTTGAGCAGGTGGAAAAATTGTTTTCTACACTGTTATACTTAACTTCTGATGTGGTTCCAGCAGACTGGAAAACTGGCATAACAGCGGTCTGGATTTATAAGGTCTGGTCTGGAGACTCTCAAGGTTGATGAGTCTTTAATAAAGGATTTTTCAGTATTTAACTTGAGCTTCTGTCCTTTGGCATGCTTTAGTTCTGCTTTGCTTATTTGGTGTTTCTTACTTGTTCAGCTTGCTCGCCATCCTTTTTGCTTATCAGGTTGTTAATTCCACACTAATGCTTCTTTGGTAAATTTGAAACAGTTAAATGAGTTTGATGGGTTGTATTTGTATTGCATGTTATAAAACCATAAGTACCTTAGCTAAGGGTATGCAGTCTAAATGATTAGATTCAACTGTCAATTTACATGTGCACTTTAACATGCTGTCACATCTCTGCAGTGCAACTCCATGTAGGCCGTATGCCTTTACTACAATATACTAGAATAATCAGAATTTCATCTCGATGACTTGGGTTCCTGGGGGGGGATGTTGGGGCGCCTAGGAAAAGTTTGCCTCAGTGCGCTTCTAACGTAGTTATGGCACTGGTACAGTTAGAACCTTGCTACATGAGGAATAACAGAAGCAGAATCGTAACAATAGAGGACATCAGCATGCATCATGCTAGAAGTTACAATAAGTTAGAATTTAACATTAAGTGACAGTCAGCAAGGTACTGAGTAGTATGCAGCAAAGCATTTTATCACTCGTATGTATCATTTATCAATCTTTTCACCTGGCAGGAATTATTTGAGCACATATCCTAGAGAGGTACTGAAATGTATCAAAATATTGAGTTTAGTGTAAACCTCATTTGAGTGAATAAAATTTGTTGGATTCAAGTAGAATTTTTACATTAGCATCATACTCAGTGATTCTCAGAAAAAATATGGCGGCGCCCAGAGAGGCTGCAGCATTGTTAGCTCATCAGGGAAAAATGTTATTTCTGCTTCTTTTGCACAGAAAAAAAATGGAAAAATCATTTTCTATGTGGTTAGAACTACTTATACTAGAAGGAAATTGCTGGAAATTAAATGGATTACTAGAAAAAGCTACTGGTTTGAATCTGTGTAGTCTAAAGAGTACTTGGGGCCTACTTCACTTGCAGAAATCCTGGATCTCTGCATTTTAAACAGGAATGTGTGTCATCAGAGCTTTGAAACTTCACGGGGATGGTTCTGGAATGCCCTGGAGCAGCTACAAAAGGAAAAGATGTGAACGAAGTAGAAAGCGAGGCTGTAGAGGCGGTGCTGCTGCTAAACTGAAGAGAAACCCCCACAGGCCTGCATTACCTACAGTATTGCAAATGTCTGCTCACTGGATAATAAGATGGACAATCTGAGAATGGAGCTCACAAAAATAAGGTGATGGACATTTGTTTGTTCATTTTCTATGAACTTTGCTGCATAATAACATTATTGACAATGCTGTGAACCTAGATGGGCTAATTCTCTTTAGAGCAGACAGATGTAAAGCACAGAGTGGTAAAGCTAAAGGTGGTAGTATATGCATCTATGTTAATAACAGATGGTGCAAAGACTGTAAGCAGGCTCAATAATACTGCTCCAAAGATGTTCAAATATTGATACTAAAATGCAATCCTTTCTATGTACCAAGGGCAATCAGTAGGGTATATGTCACAGCAGTGTACACCCCCCCCCCCCCAGTGCTAACACCACTGAAGCTCAAAATAAACTTCATAATATTATCTGTGAGCTGCAAAGCAGAAACATAGAATTTGCACATGTGATAGGTTGTGATTTCACAGAGCTGACCTTATGGAATTGCTACCACATTTTTATCAGTAGTGAATTTCTCCACCATAGGGGACAATACCTTAGGCAAAGCTTACAGCAATATTAAAAGAGCTTTTAAAGCTTCAAAGCACCCCAGCATAGGCAACTCTGATCACACTGCCATCCTGCTTCTGCCTACCTTTAAGACAGCTTTGATCAGAGAAAAATAACAGCTTAACAGATCAGAGTCTGGCAAGAGGGTTCCGTGGATTACCTTCAGGACTGTTTCAATACTACCTGCTGGGATGTCTTCACAGAAGCAGCTACCACAACCTCCAGTTAGACATCGATAATTATACCAAATCAGTTCTTGCCTACATAAATATGTGTGTGGAGGATGTAACCACCATGAAAGCCATCACTATAAGAGCTAATCAAAAGCTGTAGCTCACCAGGAATGTCTACAAGCTACTGAGGGAAAGAAACACAACCTTCAAGGCAAATGACAAAGAAAGGTTAAAGGCGGCCAGGTCAAATCTGAAAAAGGGGATCAAGGAGGAAAATTCAGATCCGCTTCCAAGACATGGGGGAAACAAGAAGCCTATGTCAAGGAGACACAGCAGCTCATGGACTATAAGACCAAAACACCCCAATGTGATGACAGCTGGGAATTCCTGATGAACTGAACTCCTTCTTTGGAGATTTGAGGAGAAGAACATCACCGTACATTCCAAAATAATCACTGACAAAAAGGAGATAGTGCTCACCTTAAACTCCAAGGAGGTGAGACTTCAGATTAAGAAGGTGAATCCTAGGAAGGCTGCTGGACCAGATAACATACATGGCAAGGTGTTGAAGGAATGTGCTGATCAGTTATGTTTGGTACTGACAGACATCTTTCAATGAAACAATGACTCACCTTGTAAAGCTACATGAATTATGCATCTCATCTATATTTAAAAAAAAATTGTATTTATGTGCCTGAAACATGCATATTTATATTGTGCTCTGTTATATTTTGCTATAATATTTTTGTTAAGCTCATTTACATATTGTTACCAATGGACTACTTAAACTAAATTTACTTCTTCTTCTTCTTTTGGCTTTTCCCGGTTAGGGGTCGCCACAGCGGGTCACCTGTCCGCTCATGATTGGCAGTGGAGTTTTACGGTGTCGAGTTGCCAGCCCAGCACCCAACCTTCCACTGAAGGCGCACACACACACTCACACATAAGGCCAGTTTGGAGTGTCCAATCAACCTAAAGCATATCTTTGGGATGCACCCCGGAGGAAACCCACGCGACCACAGGGAGGACATGCAGACTCCACACAGAAGGCACCACAGCCAAGGATCGAACCGGAGAACCTCTTGCTGTGAGGCGACAGTGCTAACCACTGCACCAATGTGGCTGCCCTTAAACTAAATTTACTCCTTGTACCTTAATAATGTTCTTTTTGTTGTGGAGCTTTTCTCCCTGGGTCTCCACTAAAAATGTCTTTTTTTTCAACCCAGTCAGACACTACCTGGTTAACAAATGTAAATAAAATCTTCTTCTTTTGGCTGCTCCCATTAGGGGTTGCCACAGCAGATCAACTGTTTCCATTTCTTCCTGTCATCTACATCTTGCTCTGTCACACCAACCACCTGCATGTCCTCTCTCACCACATCCATAAACCTTATCTTAGGCCTTCCTCTTTTCCTGTTACCTGGCAGCTTCATTTTTAGCATCTTTTTCCCAATATACTCTGCATCCCTCCTCAGCACATGTCCAAACCAATGTAATCTTGCCTATCTGGCTTTATCTCCAAACCTTCCAACCTGGGCTGACCCTCTAATATACTTATTCCTAATCATGTCCATCCTTGTCACACCCAGTGCAAATCTTAACATCTTCAACTCTGCCGCGTCAAGCTCTGACTCCTGCCTTTTTGTCAGTGCCACTGTCTCCAACCCATATAGCATAGCTGGTCTCACTACCCTCTTGTAGACCTTCCCTTTCACTCCTACTGGTACTTGTCTGTCACAAATCACTCCTGACACTCTTTTCCACCCACTCCATCCTGCCTGTACTCTCTTCCACACACCATTACTCTGAACTGTTGATCCCAAGTATTTAAACTCATCCACCTTCGCCACCTCTACTCCCTGCATCCTCACCATTCCTCTATCCTCCCTCTCATTCACACACATATATTCTGTCTTAGTCCTGCTGACCTTCATTCCTCTTCTCTCTAGAGCATATCTCCACCTTTCCAGGGTCTCCTCCACATGTTCCCTACTCTCACTACAGATCACAATATCATCTGCAAACATCATAGTCCACGGGGACTCCTGTCTGATCTCTTCTGTCAACCTGTCCATCACCATTGCAAATATGGAAGGGCTCAGAGCTGATCCTTGATATAATCCCACCTCCACCTTAAACGCATCCGTCACTCCCACCGCAGACCTCACCGCTTTCACACTACCCTCGCACATATCCTGTACCACTCTTACATACTTCTCTGACACTCCCGACTTCCTCATACAATACCACAACTCCTCTGTAGGCACGCCATCATATGCTTTCTCTAAATCCACAAAGACACAATGCAACTCCTTCTGACCTTCTCTGTACTTCTCCATCAACACTCTCAGAGCAAACATCGCATCTGTAGTGCTCTTTCCTGGCATGAAACCATACTGCTGATCACTAATCATCACCTCCCTTCTTAACCTAGCTTCCAGTACTCTTTCTCATAACTTTATGCTGTGACTGATAAATTTAATCCCTCTGTAGTTACTACAGCTCTGCACATCACCCTTATTCTTAAAAATCGGTACCAAAATACTTTTTCTCCATTCCTCCGGCATCCTCTCACTTTCCAAGATTTCATTAAAAAATCTGGTTAAAAACTCTACTGCCATTTCACCTAAACACCTCCATGCTTCCACAGGTATGTCATCTGGACCAACAGCCTTTCCGTTCTTCATCCTCTTCATAGCTACCCTTACTTCCTCTTTGCTAATCCAGTGCACTTCATGATTCACTATCCACACATCATCCAACCTTCTCTCCCTCTCATTCTCTTCATTCATCAGCCCCTCAAAGTACTCTTTCCATCTGCTCAACACACTCTCCTCGCTTGTGAGTACGGTTCCCTCATTATCCTTTATCACCCTTACCTGCTGCACATCTAGCTTGGTCCCTCTGTCTAGCCAATCAGTACAGGTTCTTTTCTCCCTCCTTAGTGTCCAACCTTTTATACAACTCTTCATACTCCTTATCCTTAGCCTTCGTCACCTCTCTCTTTGCCATGCACCTCATCTCCTTATACTGTTGTCTACTTTCTTCATCTCTCTGACAATACCACTTCTTCTTCACCGACCTCTTTCTCTGTATATTCTCCTGTACTTCTTCATTCCACCACCAGGTCTCCTTGTCCTCCTTCCTCTTTCCAGATGTCACACCAAGCACCTTTCTAGCCATCTCTCTTACTAGCTCTGCTGTAGTTACCCAGCTATTCAGTAACTCTTCACTGCCACCCAGTGCCTGTCTTAACTCTTCCCTGAACATCACCTCACAATTAGCCTTTTTCAATTTCCACCATTTGATTCTTGGTGCTGCCCTCACACTCATCCTCCTCTTCTTGATCACCAATGTCATCCTACAAACCACCATCCTATGCTGCCTAACTACACTTTCCCCTGCCACCACTTTACAGTCTCCAATCTCATTCGGACTGGCCCTTCTACATAAGATATAATCCACCTGTGTGCATCTTCCTCCACTCTTGTATGTCACCCTATGTTCCTCCCTCTTGTTAAAATACGTATTCATCACAGTCATGTCCATAGTTTTCGCAAAATCCACTACCATCTGACCTTCTGCATTCCTTTGCTTAACACCATACCTACCCATCACTTCCTCATCCCCTCTGTTCCCTTCACCAACATGCCCATTGAAATCTGCTCCAATCACCAGTCTCTCACCCTTGGGTACAGTCATCACCACTTCATCCAACTCACTCCAAAATTTTTCTTTCTCATCCATCACACACCCAACTTGTAGAGCATATGTACTAACAACATTCATCATTACACCATCAATTTCCAGCTTCATAAACATCACTCTATCTGACACACTTTTCACCTCTGACACGCTCTTAGCATATTGTTCCTTCAGAATAATGCCTACGCCATTTCTCCTTCCATCCACATCATGATAAAGCAATTTGAACCTGTCTCCGATACACCTAGCCTTGCTCCCCTTCCATCTGGTCTCTTGCACACACAATATACCAACCTTCCTTTGGTCCATCATATCAGCTAGTTCTCTCCCTATACCAGTCATACTGCCAACATTCAAAGTTCCAACCCTCACTATCATGGTCCTAGCCTTTACCTGCATTCAGGCATGCCTTCCCCCTCTTCTCCTCCTTCAGCCAACAGTAGCTCAATTTCTGCCAGCACCCTGTTGGCCAACAGTACTGGTGGCGGTCGTTGTTAACCCGGGCCTCGACTGATCCAGTATGTATATCTGTACTGTTGTCTGCATGTATGATTTGGCAAAATGTTATGCAGGATGCCCTTCCTGACGCAACCCTCCTCATTTATCCGGGCTTGGGACTGGCACAAATAAATGCACTGGCTTAAATAAAATAAACAAGTATTGGCCCAACCCTATCTGCCTCAATGATTTCAGAATGGTCATCTTAACCTCAAACGTCATGAAGTGCTTTGAGAGGATTGTGAAGAAACATCTATCTGCGAGTCTGCATAAGTCCTTCGATCCTCTCCAGTTTGCATACCAGCCAAATAGATTTACTGTGGATGTGATATCAGTGACACTACACCTTGCACTAAAACATCTGAATGGGAGGAACAACTATGTAAGGCTGCTATACACCAATTTCAGTTCTGCATTCAACACTGTGATACCGATGTAACTGGTGGGTAAGCTCATGAAACTTGGGATAAACAAGCACATATGTAACTGGACTCTTGACTTTATGATTGGTAGACTCCAGTGTACATGCACTGGAAACAACACCTCTCAAAGCATAAACCTGACTACTGGTGTTTGCCAAGGTTGTGTGCTCAGCCCCTTGTCCTCTTCACCATTCTCACCCATGACTGTACTGCGAAACATAATTCAAATCATATTATAAAATTCTCTGATGATACCACATGTGTGGGTGCTATTAGTGGAGGGAATGAACATAACTACAGGCATGAGGTGAACACTTTGATTGCCTGATGTGACAGGAACAATCTGGACCTGAATTTTAATAAGACCAAAGAATGATTATGGACTTTAGAGGAAAGGCAACAGTTCACCAACATCTTACTGTCAAAGGGGAGGTAGTAGAGAAAGTCAAAACAACCAAGTTCCTGGGCCTTCACATCTCAGATTACCTCTCCTGGACAGTTAATACCAACCATGTAGTCAAGAAGGCTCAACAGAGGCTTCACCTCCTGAGAAAGCTCAAAAAGGCCAGGCTCCCACTGTCTGCTCTTACCACTTTTTACAAGGGAGCTATTGAGAGCATCCTCACTAGCAACTTCATAGCATGGCTCCACAACTGCACAGTGGCTGAGAAGAATACGTTACAGAGGATTGTGAGGGTGGCTGAGAAAATTTTGGGCACAAACCTCCCTTCTATTCAAGAGCTTTTCTTTACAAGAGAACATACAAAATACTAGCTGATTCGACCCATCCAGCCCACAACTAGTTCGCACAACTTGCATCTGGAAGGAGGTACTGCAGATTCTGCTGTAGGACTACCAGATTCAGGAAAAGTTTGTATCCTACAGCTGTGAGGCTTATTAACTTAGACACCAAACATAATACCTGATACATTGAAGCCTCTATTTTTTTTTATTTACTCCTGCTGCTCTCAGCAATTACCGCCAGTATTACTTTTACACAATATGATGGCTATAGTGAGTCACATCTAAGGTTAACGAGTGCAATACAGTAACTAAACAGCTGCTATTCACTAGTCTCTATTTATTCTCTCTCTTAAAGGTGAAGGGGTTTGGTGGTGGGTGTTTATTTTTTATTTTTTATTTATTATTTATCATTGGATAATGGGTATTAAGTGTGTTTATGTAATGTCATGCGTGTTATTTTCTTTATGTTATTCTCTGATACTGCTGTATCTATATTTTTTGCACTGCATTTCTCTCATGAGTTGACATTTGAAATTTTTTTTAGGCTGCACTTGTGTGGTCCTAAATGACAATAAAGTTTATTTGAATCTTTGAGTCTTTTGAATCTCATGAACATTATATTCAAAAGTTTAGGAGACTGTTAGACTACTTTATTATACATGTCACAATCGTATTGACATAGAAATTTAAAGCACTTTGTAAGTACAAAAAAAATAAAATAAATGTGTTTTTGGCAGGTTCATGTTACATAAGAACACAGAGGATCCAGCCTTTAGACTCCCTACTATCACAAAATAGGGACAGTATGAGTATATTTGGATAATAAGCTTAAGAAGATAATAGATAATATAAAAAGATAATTACACCCTCAAGTATCAAAGATTCATGGGACCTTTTACACAAACTGGCGTCTCTTGGTATGATTAACTTTGACATGGATGTGTAGATGTTAACAGTAGGCATCGCCTCTTAATACAGTATAATGAAGATTAAAAATATATATTTTTTGCATTAAAGCCTGTATAAATATATATATATATATATATATATATATATATATATATATAAATTCATTAACATAGGTGTGGTAATTTGAAACTAATTTTTTTTTCTCTGACAAAATTCTAGCTGTTGTATATGTACAGTTAATAAATTCCATAGATATTTTATTTATTTATTTTTCTTGTAGAGATATATTTTGATAAAAATAAAATAAAATGTATATAAAAAAACACTGAAAATAAATACTGCACAGTTAGATTTTTAAGAAACGAGTCTGCATATTCTGTTCTTTCCCCCAATGTAAAATATTTTTTACCGAATTATAGTATTAAAAAGCAAATGAGCACCTGCGTTCACAGTAAGAACATTTCTACTTATGGGTATTTAATATTACATTAATTATCACATGATATTTGGACGCTAATCTTTTTGGTTATGGTATGTCACTAGATCATACTCTGGGAAGGAAATCTGAAACCTTAGAATTGAAAGGGGTGGGAAAACAGGACTTTTTTCTGACAAGGATATAACCTGTATATTCTTTAAGGGCTTTCTACGGTCTTAAGTATTTCTACAAAGCAGACTTCACCTGTCATTTCTTTACATGACAACAGGCTTAATCACAGAAGTACTTTGAAAGAATTGTCCTTAATTCTTCATATTGTGTGGTTTGAAGGAAACTGATAGTTAAAGTAAAACATATTTCAAAGTTTAAATTAGAAAATCTTACATCTAGAACTGAATGAACATCTTTCTGACCAAGATCTTATTTCTGTCAATGCTTCTGGTAGCTAACATTTGTATTATCCCTTAGTATCAGAGAATAAAGTGTTCTTTAAAGCCTATTCCAGTAATTATGTTATCACTACAATCAGTATAATCTTCTGGCTCATAGTACCTTTCTTCATGGTTTGGGAGCTGCTTTTGTTTAGTAGAGAAGCATTCTAGTATCTTTGATGTGGGTGTCCTCTGTTATTTACCACAGCATAGAAAAAAGCTTTTTGATTAATCACCTTCAACAACAAAGAATTAATTTCAACAAACAATTTAAATCCTGTACACAGCTGTGTGACTCTAGCATTCACCTGTGGTATTACTAAGGAACAATTTCAGCAAGTAGAAGTTCATAAATTAGCCTTCTCTTTATATATCTTTACCTTTGTAATAACATTGTTCCAGTGCGGGACAGCAACTGCAGTATTTTTAACACATTTTGAGTCTTTCTTCATAATTACTACACAAAAAAAATATGTAGACCATTTTATAGGCATAGATTATATTTAGCTGCAGGTTATTCTGAGTTTAACTCTTATCTGGGCTGCTTTCATGATAAGGATGATGACAGAGACCAAATCTGTGCAGCAGGCATGCATATATCCCACTGTAACTGAGACCTAAGCAAAGTATATTGCCTATACCATGTGCTGTGTCATATTTTATTTTTTATTTTATTGCCTAATTTATGAATATCTTTGTCATTGTTACACATAATTTTATGTAAGTTTTCAACTAATCCTGAAAGATTGGATTTTTTTGTTATTAAATCAAGTTTGCACATAGATTTGTCTAAGGGCATTTGGAGGATCGAGGGTTTTATTCAGTGGGAAGGGTGGGTGAAGATGGGGAATAGGTACGGGCAGGTTAGTGTGTGTGTGTGTGCATGTGTGTGCCTTCTGTGGAAGGTTGGGCGCTGGGCTGGCAACTCGACACTGTAAAATTCCACTGCCAATCATGAGCGGACAAGTGATCTGCTGTGGCGACCCCTAACCAGGAAAAGCTGAAAGAAGAAGAAGAAGGTTAGTTAAGAATAGGAGTTTAGAATTTAGAGTATGCTAGGGAGAAAGGGTAAAAAGCAGAATGATAAGGGAGAGAAATGTGATCATTATGGTTGGGGGTTGTTAAAGTAAATGCTAGCATATTTGATTAGTTCATCCTTTTGATGGTTGAGTTGGATCATTAAGCATTCTCCCATGCCCAAGCGACCTGTAGTGGTAATCCTGGTGAAGGTAAGAGGCATGGAAAAGCTTTGTCATGGGGTTGTAGAGAAGAGATTTTTTTTCAGCAAAGAGTAAGGAGAGGACGGTAGGCAAATGGGTTAAGTCCTTAGTTATGGTGGGCATCATCGGTAGGTAAGTATTCTGATAACTTCCCTAGGGCAGTGTTAATGATCCATTTTAGATAAGAAGTGGAGAAGGCTTACATAATGGTTAAGGTCTTTCCATCAAAGAGAACCATACCGTATTTATTGGCTGGGTCATAATAGTCTGCAAACAACTTAGTTTAAAAGGCAGGTTGGGGGAATTGCTTTTGCTAGGTATCAGACAGATGCTCAATAAATGGGTCTGCTAATTCATGGCCTCAATGGATGAATGGTGTTTTGTGGCCACATGAGTTATTAGGTTAACCATGCCTTTGGTAGGGTTGATCACATTGTAGGGCAGTCACTTGTTTAGTCATCTGGTGGCACAAGTGTTAGAATACGGAGGTAAGTCAGACCTCTCAGATGTCCATATTTTCACAGAATGTTTCATATTTTGGTCTGTTCCTCACAAAATTAATGATTTCCTGTCAAGTCACTAAATCGAAACATACATCTGAGTTCAGACTTCATATCTTGCAGAAAATATATATTAACCCAACTCTGTATTCTAGTAACTTTTCAAGTTTATAAGAGCAAAATTTAAAGTCTGTGTCTATTTTGGGCCTTTGTTCCCCATTGTTTTGGTTTACTCAGATTTCTTTCTCTAAGTGTTAAGAGATATGTGGAACGCAAAAGACCATAGTTGCTTTTCAATGCATAAGGATCAGGCAATTCTATTCAGAACTAAGTGTCTCGTTGCATACTGCAATATTGTTTGTCAGTGGAAGTGGCCGCTTCTTTTTAAGGTGCTGTGCTGATGAGGCAATTTGGGATGGCAGCTGAAGTGGGTGAGTTGGGGTTGCTGCTCTGGAGGAACATGAGAACATGAAATATTAGCCTGGGTGTGGTGGTAATACTCCATAGTGATACAGTTATAAGAAGTGAGACAATATAAGTATAATAATAATAATAACAATAATAAACATAACATTTCATGAAATAGCACACCTGATCCTGTGGGGAGGGCCATGATGAGATGTCAAATCATTTACAGTTGTGACGCCCGTGCACTGGCCCAGTAATCGAGGATCTTCAATCCTCACCACTAACACCAGTGATGGGTGTGCACATTGGAAAGGTAACAAATATACACATAGTAAAGTACAATTTCCCTTAAGAGCACACAGAGATCACAGTCAGTCTGGGGCTGGTTTCTCCCTTTCTCTCCAGATCACCAATAAGACTCCCCACTGGCACAGCTGTAGGGTCCAGATCTCAGCCTAGTGGTCAAGCTAAAACCTCCAGCACCCTCTTTGTCTAACCAGTGCTTCATGTCCCTGCCCAAGTAGCTGACACACACACACACACACACACAGACACACACACACACACACACACACACAAACACTTTGATTTGATTTATATACAAACACACAGACACTCCTGTGGAAGGTTGGCACAGGTTCTCCAGCTGTACCCCTTTCCTGCCAGTTTATAAGGTAGTACCAGCTGCCACCAGCCATTATTTATCAGCTACTAATAAGGCCCTTCCCAAAGGGTGTCCAATTTTACTATGCAATATTATTATCCAATGAGTAAGTGTGACCAGAAGTTTTAAGTCTTATTGGAGTGGCTTTGTACAGGATCACTATATACATGCAATGTACTCTAGTGCTTAAATTTCTACACAAAACAGCCACAGTTGAAAGGTTTAAAAATATTTAGTAATAAATAAAAACACAAGACAAATCTCCTCACTTCAACACAGTGCTACTCAAGAGTTCAGAGATCACAGGAAAATGCTTAAAATAATACTGTAGAATAGTCTGACATAAATATAGAAAACAACTAGACTAAACTTGCTATTTTCTATATATTTCTAAGTGAAACACTAAAGTCTAAGATCCTACTTATACACAGAGCAAAGGCAGAGTACTGGTGCGTGGCTGTTCTTCAGAAAAAATCCAAAATGCTCTCTCTTTCTCTCTGAGATCCCTTAAATTGGTAATACATCACTGATGACTCATTTTAGATTACATCGTTCTTCTCTAGTTCCCAGGCTAACAGAAACTCAGTTAACATACCTTTGATCTTGCAGCTGCCAGGAACCCACAGCAATAAAAGACAGTATACATGTAAAAATCTAGCAATTAACTCTGGTCTCTAAACAATAGAAGGAATTCCTTAGTCCAGACATTTTGTCTCTGAGCTTTGAGATCAGTCATAAAATGCTTTACTTTATCAGCTTTCTTCCAACAGAGTGCACTGTGGTTACATTTGTGAAGTTCAACATTTATCACAGTTTTCTTTGCATTTGTGAAACAGCCTGTGGATTTTATTAAAATTTACAAATGACATAGAGTTATCTACAAAATGTTATCTAGTTGGGCTGGCAGCCTTTCAGTTTTTCACAACAGTATAATAAGGTGAGCAATATTAATACTTACTGCACAGGCACAGGTATAAGATGGAGGCTACAAGATCTCTCAGTTTCAGATGAGCTGACTGGCCAACATTAGACATGTTTGTCAGTGGAAATATTTATTTCAGTAGGGCCATGCCAATGAGTTGTGCCATGGCTTATGCCAGTTTTGAGAAATTTACTTGTTTGCTATAATGGATATGTGAACAGGCTGTTGGGGATCAGAAGGCATTTCATTGTTTAGATGGTTTCCTACTAATTGACGAAGGCAGGGAAGGGGCACATGGAGTGTTGCATGCTTTCAGAACTGTGTGTGAGGAATTGGGCATTCTGCTAGCTCTGGACAATCAGGAGAATCCTAGTAAAGCTTTGAAGTTGGGTTTGACATTAAATTCAAAATGTGGTATATTTTGCTTGCCTCAGGACAAGTTGGCAAAGTTGTAGGAGAGGATTAGCTGTGTACAAATGAGAGATAATGTTAGAATTCAGAGTGTGATAGAAGTGCTGGGGCTACTGAATTTTGCAAGTAGGGCCATCAGTCCAAGTAGGACTTTTTTCATGTCAGTTGCCTACTTGTTAAAAGGAGGTAAAATCAAGCATCACTGGGTGTGTGTTACAAAATTGGTTAAAGAATAGAGGTTGACGGAGTCATTTCTTGCTTTCTTCAAAGGAGTGACATTTTGGCAGGGAGACTGGTTCTCTCAGGGGGATTTAAGTTTGTACAGTGATGTAGCAAAGGTGCATGGAATTCTTTGGAGGTTAATGGTTTGTAGTTGGTTGGCCCAAAAAGTGGGCAGATGAATGTAGGAAGGATGTGGCATTTTTGGAGATTATGCCAGTTTGGGTGTCAGCAGTTATTTGGAAGAATAAGTTGGCAAATCACATGGTGGTTTATTCTGACAACAAGACAGTAATACAGGTGGTAGCTAAGAAATCAGCCAAATCCTCATTAGCGTAATTGGTTTTATGGAAGCTAGTTTTTCAGAGTTTATTTATTAATTTTACTTTTTCAGCAAAACATGTACCAGACAGGGTTAATCAGATAGTTGATAACCTTTCCTGATTTTATTTTTCCAGGTTCTAGGCGTTGGCACCATCAATGAGAGAGAGGCCAGTAGTCACTCTGGATAAAGTGCGGAGTATTGGAAATCCACATCAGGATGGTTAATACAACAATCATTGGTCAGGTCCACCTGCAAATCATATAACTCTACTCTAGCTGCTTTTACTATGTTTGATAGGGAACTACAGGTGGAGCAGAGGAGCTGGTCATTGGAGTTAGTCATGCAAAACATGGTGTATAGGTGGTCATTAGGGAAGGCATTTAAAGCAATTAAAGTCCATTTGTCAGCTATTTTTTATTTTACATTTGATAACCAGGGGTGTCTGACTGAGCCAAAAAGGCCCATTTTCAGCAGAGGCCCGGGGAGAAAAGCTCCACTCAGAAAAATAATTATAGATAATTGTAGATATTTAGACATGATCAGTATACACACAAATTACAATAGACATGTTTTATAGTGGTATGCAGCACATCAACAGTTACAGTGTTACAGTTACAGTACAGAGAGAAGAAACAAGAAAAACATTAATTTAAAAATAAAGGTAATTAATAGATTTGTGGTATACAGCTGCAATTTGGAACATAGGTAGAATACATACATAGTACATAGGTACAGTACATACATTATACATTAGCCAGAGTTTATGAGTAAGAGTGAAAACTATTATCAAGTACTCTAGGTTTAGTATGTGTACCTTATCCACTAGCCTGGGGACCAGTCATTGCACTGCGGATTTTGCTTGAGATGTTGCCTAATTAGGTTTTTAAAGAAGGCTATGGATGATGTGTTTTGTATGCTAGTGGGGATAGAGTTCCATTTTTTAGCCACTGAGCTACTATATAGTGTGTCTCCAAAGCTATTGGAGCTGTTGGTGACTTTTAGTAGTAGTTTGCTTGATGATCTAAGAGACCTTTTGAGTGAGTGATGTACTAGGTGTTTGAGGTCAGGACACTTATTGGGGAGGTAATAGAGCTACAGAGGCAGAGCTGATTGTAGGTTTGGAGGTTGGGCAGTTCAAGCCAGCTGAGCTGGCTCAAAGCAGTACAGTGATGAGTTCTGGATGAGCAATTTGCAGCAAAGCAGGTAATTCTGTTATAGCAGGCTTCCATTTTGCTTAGTTCAGTTTTGTTGAGATTAGTCAGAATGGGAGATGCATAGAGTAGGGTGCATAGAAGTTGGGAGCGAGCAATGGCTAATCTTGTGTTGTTGGTAAGAAACGGTTTGATACGGTAGAGTGATCCCAGTTTGGCATGTACTTTTTTAATAGTTAAGTTGAGATAACTATCAAATTTTAGGTGGGAGTCTATGGTTATTCCCAATAGCTTAGCCTGTGCCACTGGAGTGATTGGAGTAGCATTTGCAGAGTAGATAGTGAATTGACTGTTATCAGTGTTTTTGTTAGAACTGGTTATAATAATAATAAGCTGAGTTTTCTTTGGATTAAGGATAAGTTGGACTTTGGTAAGGTAGTTTTCAATTTCAGAGAATGATAGTTGAGTTGTTTGCAGAAGGGTGGGAATATTTTGTGCAGCACAAATTAAGGTAGTATCATCTGCATACTAAATGATAGATGCATGCTGTGTGGAGGTATGGAGGTCATTTGTGAAAATTGTGAACAGTAGTGGCCCTAAGATAGAACCCTGTGGGACTCCTATAGTTATGGGCAGCTGAGGAGAGAGAGAATTTTCCCATTTCACAGCCTGGTACCTGTCAGTTAAGTAGCTTTGGAACCAGGTACGAGTGGAATTTGATAGGTGATATTGGTTTAGTTTGTTTAGCAGGATTTGGTGTGAGACTGTGTCAAATGCTTTGGACATATCCAAAAAAAGAGTTGACACCTGCAGCCCTTCATTTTTGAGACAGTTTATTGTGTCTGTGAAGCAGAGGAGGGCTGTAGTGGTATTATGGGCAGGTCTGAAACCATGTTGAGTAGATGACAGGATGTTGTCTAGGAGATATTTTAGCATCTGGGTATGGATGCATTTTTCTAGGATTTTGGCTAGAGGGAAGATTATAGCAATGGGTCTATAGTTATTAAGTTCAGTGAAGGTCCCACCTTTATGTATGGGTGTAACATAGGATATTTTCCAGAGTTTGGGCACATAGTTTTCAACAGTTGATCTTTTTATGAGAGTGGAGATTGGGATAGCAATATACATCTGCTGTGAGTTTCAAGAAATAGCTGGGGAGTAAGTTGGCTGCTGTTGACAAGGCTTTTAGTTTGGAGATCATGCTTTTGATTGAGGTGGTGGAAACTGTTTTGAGGGTAAAGCCTGTATTAGTGTTATTTGTGTTGGGGGGATAGTGAGGTTGGAACTGTCCTGTGATACTAAAGAAATAATTGAGTTCAGAAAGTAGGGAGTTGAATTGTGTTTCGATGGGAACTTTAGTGTCAGGGGTGGTTGGTTTGGGGTAGCCTTTTGGGTTGGTTTTAGTAGCTGGTTTACATTTTTCCAAAATTATGGGGGGTTGTGTTGGTATTGTTTGTAATGTTATGTAGTAGGATTTTTTGTCTAGCCTAATGCATTTTTTTGCACAATTGTGCAGTTCTTGGTACCTAGTTAGGATTTGTGTTTCTTTGATTTTTGATAGTAAAGCCAGGCAGTGTCTCTGGTCTTGAGGATTTGTTTGGCTTCTTTACTGAACCAGGGGTTTGTAGAGGCTCTAACCTTGATTTTGCACAATGGAGCGACAGTGTTTAGGTGTAGTAGAAATGTTTTGTTGAAATATGCTACAGCCTGGTCAAGTGGGAGGATTTTTAGGGGGTCCAGTCACAGTTACAGAGTAAAGTATTGAGGACCTCAGGAGATAATTTTTTTGTGTTTCTAGTGGATTTATAGTTAGTGGTTTTGCATATGCTTGTTCTACTATGTATAAGGTATATTATGTTGTGGTCACTTAAGGTGTCTGGGAGACTGCCTGTGTGGGGGTACAATGTGGGGTTGTTAGTTAGGACCCAGTCAAGGATGGATTCCCTTTTAGATATTTTATCACGTCTAGTTGGAATTTGGACTAGCTGCTTGTAACCATGGAGATTTATTAGATTACTTGGTGGTTCTGATATACAGGCGAATCAATCTAGGTTGAAATCCCCTAGAATAAAGGGTTTCTTGTGAGCATGTGGAAGAACACCAGGATAAGAAGTCTTCAAGACTAGCAGGTGTATTACCAGGTGGAATATAGATCAAAATCATGGTGATGATCTTTTTAAGGTGAAGTTGAAGTTGTGAGATAAGTATGTCCCAATTATTGGGGGTTGTTGTGGCTAGGTTGGCTGGTCTTAGGAATGTGATGAAGAAGTGGTTAGTTAAGAGGATGATGAACGTCTGGGAGAGATTGAGGGAGAAGAATGAAAATGGACATGTTCCAGTGGACAGGCAGTTGCTCAAGGTGCTTTTGAAGGGATTCCAATTGTCATTGAGTAGTTTGTTGGAATACACAAGTTATGCAGCATTGGCTGTGATTATGAAAGATTATTGTGCCCAGTAAGATCGATAAAACAGTTAAGGAAACGTTTTGGTCAGCAGGATGCGGCTTTTGTTTTTCATACTGTTTAGGGTAATGTGATGCTAGCTCCTGAGGTTTGCTGCTCACTCATTCTGGATTGGGAGAGCATCTGATTTGGCATAGGAAGGCAAGTTGACAAGTAATTAAGAGAGTTGGACAGTTGTCCTCTAGAGCTTATTTAGATTATATAAGAAAAGGTGGTGTTAACTTACAATATTGTTCTTTTTCAGATGGAACAGTAGTTATCTTGAGGCATTCATTTGTATTTTTGGTGGAGAAGAGATTGGTCATGAGACCTGGTGGATGCATGTTGGAGCTTCCGGACGGAAGATGGAAGGTTACATGACATCGATATAGAGGTTTATTGTGGTATCAATTGTTTGTTAAATTTGAAATGATAAAAGACAACTCTTAACCTTGATTGTTGGGGATCTAGTTGAATTAAGGCATAGATATCCTTGAATGATGCTAGTGGGGTCTGAAATCATACCCAGATTAGTGTGAAGACAGGCTGATAGTTTTGTAGGTTTAGAGTGGGCTAGGATTTTTGTGAATCACAGAGTTTCAAGGGCATGGGGAGGGGCTATATATATCGATGCTTAAGCATCAAGATGTTGACGATAATAACCCAGTTTGGTACAGGAAAGAATGGGATACATCTATGCCAGGTAGGACTGTATTTATTTAATGTACATATGATACTGACATTACAGCAGGTTGTCAGACATTTATGAAAAAGAACAGCCTGTGATCCGGTTGGTGGGCATAGAAGAGGGGTTCTGGGGAATATCTCTTCTGTTCCCCTTGCTACGGTACACTGTCTTGCTATTTGGGTTTGAGTGAGTAGAGGGTGTAATGCTGCTCGTTTTCTCTGGAGGTGAGTGGACAATTCTGCCATAATGTTGCAACATTTTACAAGCATTTTAATAAATGTAAAGAAATATATCAATTTTACTGTGTTTGAATAAAATGTAATAGATGTTTCAACAATTGTGCTGCAAATATTTGTGTGCATTTGCTTAATAAAATGGTTGTGATGGCATATATGGTGTAATGTTTGACTCAAAGTCCTTGGACCAATAACATTTGGGCACAGACAGATTTTTCCAAGGACAATTTGGGGGATGGGGGGTTTTATTCAGTGGGGGGGTGATCGGGTGAAGAGGAGGAAGTAGGTATGGGCAGGTTAGTTAAGAATAGGAGTTTAGGATTTAGAAGAGAAGGGTTAATAAGCAGGAAGATAAGGGAAGGAAATGAGATTATTTAAGGTGGGAATTGTTTATGTAAAATCTACATTTGATTAGTTCAGCCTTTTGCTGTGGGAGTTAGGTCATTCCCACCCTTCCCAGACTGAGTTATTGCAGATGGAAGATTGGCAGGCAGAGAAGAGGGGTTCTGGGGAACTTCTCTTCTGTTACCCTTCTTATTTTTGTGAGGTGGGTTGAGATATGCTGTCTTGCAATTTGGGTTTGAGTGAGCAGGGGGCACAGCTCTGTTTTTTTTCTGGGGGTGAGCAAACAAAACTGACCATAGTGTAACAATATTTTAGAAGTGTTTTAATAAATGTAAAGAAATGTTTCAATTTTGCTGTGTTTGAATAAAATGTCATGGTAGTTTCAATAGTTGTGCCGTAAATATTTGTGCAGTTTTGCTAAATATATAATGTATTGTTTGACTCAAAAACCTTGGACAAATATGCGTTTTACATTTTCTGTAGTTTTATTGAATTGTTTGTGACTTACCGAAAAATCTTGAAAATGGCAGGTTGTAAACATTACCGTTCAGCGAGAAACATCAAATCTTATTAAGTTGCAAGACAACTAGATTCATTAATTACTACACTGGATACAAAGTTTAAGTGTAAATTTACAGTTACCAATGATGTCCATTTCTAGGAGCATTTGCTGCATTCAGCAAGCCACAAGGTGAAGAATTCAAAGATTCAGAGTAAGGCATTTTAAGTCATTATAAATTAATTTAAAATCTAAAATATCAGAGAATGGCTGGTATTGATAGACATTTCATACCTGCATGGTGCTAAATATCAAACATTGTATGGTGTCATGTGACCTGCAGGTCATCTCAGAAAAGTGAAGATATATGTGAAAGTAGTAGCACTAAAATGGTGCAATGGAGGAGCTGCACTATAAAAGCCCATGTGATTGGTGAATCTGACATCACAGAAATGGCAGCCAATGCCCAAATCTGTGTGTGCTCACATGCACAATGAAATGCCATGTTGCTGTTACATACCCACTGACAAACATCAAAACGTGGGACAGCACAGCTAAGTTCTGACATAATTCATCAAACACATGGGGTGGAAAGGGGAAGATAAAATTCAAAGTGGGGAAATAGCAAGCAGAGGAAAATGCAAAGGGGTAATCTTAAGGAAAGACAAGTGGGGGAAAGACTCCTATTGTTACATAAGAAGATGAAGCATAGCTGGCAAAGAGAGTGAAGAAAAGTTGTGAGAAGGATAAAATTAGAAGTGAAGCTTGCAGTGGTAAAATGACAAAGAGAAAATGCAAACAAAGACAGGGTGGTACTGCATGGTCAACAGTAGATTGGCACAGACAGAGGGTGGATACATTGATTGGAACAGACAGAGAGACAGAGGGTAGATACTTGGTAAAAATAAGGATTGGGCAAGAAGGAATTAGCAATAAGACATGATGACTTCTGGATGGTGAACAGGGCTAGTAATATGACAGATGCCAGACTGACCTCAAGGCCAACCCTATCATAGGTCAGCCACCTCTGTGGCTAGTGTCAAATGCAGGCTGCATGTCCAGTGCCTTGAATGATGGGGCCTGTCAAGAACACAACATATCCAGTTGTGCTGGGAGGTGCTGCATTGTGATGCAGCAGGCATTTATCTCTTATTGCATCTTAGACCATAACAGCTCTTCCAACTGCCAATGGAAGACTACAGGTGAACCCCTATGGGCCACTAGCAGAGTGTTTGTGCCCTTATCCTGTGAAGTGCTTATGGTGAATGTCTAAGGGCACTTTCAGTGGGGTGATCTCCAGCACCCTGCCAGAACCACAGGTGTACTCATCACACATAAATATGCAGTTGTACTGTACATTACTGTGCATAACATATGTACCCCAATGCAGGAAAAAGTGTTCTTGTGTTCTGCAATATCCACCCATATTGGCATGTTGCTCCTTCTGCTATAAAACAAAATAGGAAAAACTCAATACACAGGCTGACCTAGCAATAGAACATGAAAAAAAGAAAAAAATGTATACTGACTGTTAACTCTCTCCACTTTAATCTTTGCCTCTCACTGTCCACATAGGTCAGGATGCTGCCATTCTAGAATATTACAATGGTAGCTACACTGCTCATGAGTGATGCTAATGCATTGATCACTGTAGTGACAAGTTCATGAGAGAGATCCGTCTTTTAGAAATGGCAATAATATTGACCTATCAAGTACTCCTGAACGTCTCTGTGGAGGACAAACAGGAAATCTTGCTCTCCTTTGAATACCAAGTAGGGACTCTGCTGTTCCTAGCACCTCAGCCTGCCATGTCACTCACACAGGTTCTCTTGAGGAACAAAGTGGTGGAGACCTGTTCTCATGAATGCATTTTCAGATATTAATGGGTGAGCACTGTAGTGTAGCAGTGGGGGTTCTACCAAAAGCCTCCATAGCACATAATCACATCACTATGAGCATCACATGACCTGAGTATGAGCATACTGTGTACATGTATCTCTAGTTCCTTGACTAGCCACGAGGAGCAAAGCAGTGCCTGGAGCTGTGAATTGCCATGGTTGAAAGTCTTTATTAGAGTGACATAAAGTGGGAAAGCCATATTATACGAGACTGTGTTAATTTGAGCAATTGTAGAATCAAGTGTTTACAAAATAAAACCTTGGACTTTGAGATGGGCATAATGAATAATAAGACACCAGTAAGTGTACTACTGCATCATAGTCAGCACCCATCGGTGATGACAGTAAGAGGCACATAGAGGAAGAGGTGTAGGGAAACCACAGTATAATGCAGTGACACTGTCATGTCCAGCTTTTGAGGTGTGGGGACACCATGGGTTATGCTCACATAGGGCAGGATGTGCCACCTGGTCATGATGTCTGTCCTACATTGGCTGAGGCATGACAGTAGATATTAGGGGAGAACAAGGTGTACAGAATATCCATGAGTTCAGTACACTGGTGCAAGAAGGTGTTTCATGATAGTATGTACTTTGCTGCAGTTTGTATTATGAAATTGGTGGAATTTCCACAACACATCAGAGGGCAGGTAACTGGCAGACAAATGGGGGTCAATGCACATATGCATGAGACATCGATAGACAGCTGTGCTCAGATACACTCATTAATATATGCAACACACAGGTGTGCGAGGTTTGACACGGACATTTGGCAGAAAAATAATGGCTGGAAAAGTTCACCATCCTGGACACTGAGTTATTACTGTATGCCCTCTGCATGTGCGACATGAACATCCTGACAAAGGCTGACATTGAGAAAGTTTGGGCAGGAAAAGTTTAAGACATCATTCTCTGTGAGACCATAATAGAGCATTGGAAAATGTGTAGCAAAGGGCAGCCATTATGATATTACATTTCAGGAAAAATGCATGGAATATTACCATGGTCATGTCCATCACAGAGGCAACAAACAGCTTGCTATAGTTAAATCATCATAGGATCACATGAGATTACTAGGCTATCGACCCAGAGGTCATTTTAAGCCTAGCTGTTTCATCCCAGTGTAATACCATGAAAATGCTAGCCAATACCTAAGACTGCATTTAGTGATCACTGCCCATGTCCAGGAGGGTTATGGGCACTATCCCCAGAAAAAAATTATGGTGCCCCATCCACTCATCCAGGTTACTCTTGAACAGTGTCATAGAAATGCTCTGTTTCACATGAATTGGCAGCCTATTCCAAAGATTCAGCAGTCACTGGGAGAAAAATCTGTCCCTCCAGCATGTCCTATTTAAGTCGCAGACCATATTTAGGTCCCTGGAATAGGTACCCCTAGTCCCATTTGATTTACTGATATGCAGCAAGTTCATTAGGTTTGGGTCTTAGATTGCTCTGTAAGTCAGGCATAAGTCTCCCCTCAGTGATTCAACATTTCAGCTTTGAGCACACATGCAGTATCTGCATTCATTTATCTTCTTTTTCTTTCAGCTGTTCCCATTAGGGGTTGCCACAATGGATAATCTGTTTCCATTTATTCCTGTCTTCTGCACCTTGCTCTGTCACACCAACCCACCTGTATGTCCTCTCTCACCACATCCATAAACCTTATCTTAGGCCTTCCTCTTTTCCTCTTACCTGGCAGCTCCATCCTTAGCATCCTTTTCCCAATATACCCAGCATCCCTCCTCAGCACATGTCCAAACCAATACAATCTCACCTCTCTGGCTTTGTCTCCGCACCATCCAACCTGGGCTGACCCTTTAATATACATATTCCTAATCCTGTCTACCCTTTCATTTATGAAGCCACAATATCCCCATACCTTCGTGAAATAAGCCATTACTGCACTGCAACATCATCAATACCAGCTAATTATTGACCTCAAGAGCTTGTGCCTGTAGCAGCTGACCGATATGCCATGCCATAATTATTGCTCAGGTTATATGCATCTATTACAGGAACTGCCTGGATGGTACACTGAAACACTATAGTTGATACCCTGCATATTCCACACTACTTGGAGTTGAGGAAGTCAAAGCTCTTCCTACTGCCGCATTTGGCACCTTAGAAACCAGTTAGGGCTGTTGAATATGACTTAAGGTGCTCATGCAATCTTTATCATATTGGACAGAGAATAGGATATTGAACATGCCAATATCACCATCCCAGAAGCAACTCATTTTGTATGATTTCACAGTAAGGATCTGACTTTAATTTTTTTTAATTATATTTCATTTTTTGCATTTTTCCATTTTGTTTAAACCTCACAGATGTTTTATTAAAGCGCTCACGTAAAATGGTGGTGTGTCAGTGGATCTGCGTAATTATGCATTCATAAGTGTGACCAGCCTCATCTGTAAGGCTATGGAAAGAATCATTATAGAATTAATAAACATGGACATAGGTAATCTAGAAACTCTCAAACAAAGCCAGTCACATTTGTCACTGGCAGATCCTGCCTACCCAACCTGGTCAACTTCCTTAAGAAGGTTACTAAAACAATGGATGCGGGAAAATCAGTAAAGTCATTTGACACCATCCCATATATAGTATACATGGGCATTGCAGATAAACAGTGAAAAGGAAAAATGATTTCTCCACTTTCTTGCCTGTAAGTATAGGTATCTCACAAGGATTTATTTAACAAAAAAATAAGAAAAACTCCACTGACTGTTGCCAGTGCTCGACCTGTTTATAACAATAAACTTTAGTACTTTACAAATAAAATAAAAACACTTTGTTCACTTTACTTGTAGAACTTCATCAGAATGACAAAATATTAAATACTTAGTCATTAAATAAAAATTCAAACAAGTGAATTAATGTTAACAGTTGCATTTATACTTTGGCAACTTTTGCTTAACACAGTGCATCCCCCAACTATAATCTCAGTTTTTACCCCTTTCATTTATCAATATTTTCTTAAGAACAGAATATCTAACATTATATATTAATTCATTTATTGACATTTGATTACTGGGAAAGCCCAACTGGGTAAGATCCCATTTTCAGTGGAGACCTGGGACGAAAAGCTCCAAAGTATTACAAACCAATTTAAGAACAATTTACACTCGCTAAAATATTACAAAAACAAATACATTTTAAATGATTATACCAAATTATACTGTGATGCCCATGCCATGGCCCAGCAATCAGGGAGCCTCAATCCTCACCACTAACACCAGAGAGGGTGCCTCATATATGAGGAAAGGATAACAAATACACACAGTAAAGTGCAGTTTCCCTTAAGAGCACACAGAGATCACAGTCAGTCCGGGGCTGGTTGCTCCCTTACTCCCCAGGTCCCCAATAAGACTCCCCACTGGCACAGCTATATGGTCCAGATCTCAGCCTAGCTGGGCAAAATAAAATCTCCAGCACCTTCTGTGTCCAACCAGTGCTTCATGTCCCTGCCCAAGTAACACACACACACACACACACACACACACACACACACACACACACACACACACACACACACACACACACACACACACACACAGACACTTACACAACCATACAGACACTTACACAACCATACAGACACTTTGAGATAAGAGTTTACACAACCATACAGACACTTCTGGGGAAGGCTGGCACAGGTTTTCCAGTTGTGCCCCCTTTTACCCAGACTATACGGTAGTATTTACTGCCACCACCCAGCTAATATTTATCAGTTACTTAAAGGTCCTTAAAAGGATGTCTAGTTATTACTGTGCAATATTATTATCCAATTGGTAGTATAGCCCAGGGCTAAAGCTATAGGTGTAGCTTTGTACAATTTTACCAAAGGCATACAAGTATTTTAAAGAGCTTAAATTATCTCTACACAATCCAGTCATGGTTAAAAGGTTTTAAAATATTTAATAATAAATAATTAAAACCACAAGACAATACTTTCTACTACGCAGTCAGTGCTAGTCAAAAGAGTTCAGAGATCACACAGAAATACTTAAAATAAATCAGTAGTGCAGTTCTGACATCACAGAAAAACACTTAGTCTAATCTTTATCATTCCTAGCTACTTCTAGGTGAAAACACAGTTCTAACATACTACTTACATAAAGAGAGCATGAGGCAGTGCTGAGTTGGATATCAAGACAAAAATGCTTAATAATCTCTGGTTCTCACTGTTTAAATTGAAACTCCAGTTCTGCTAAACATTACATCATCTTTTACACCTTCCCGGTGTTCCCAGGCTGACAGAAACTGCTTTTACATTATTTTACACTTAGAGCAATAAAGGACATTCCATATGTAAATTCTGGTCATTAACTTTAGCCTTAAAACAATAGGCAGGAAACCTTCATCTAGCCGGACTGGAGCTAACTTTAGATCAAAGGATCACAACATGCTTTTACTGGGTCAGTAGAGAGCACTGTTGCCACATTTTTGTAACAGCATTTTTTTTTCATTTAAGAAAACCAGCTTGTAGCTTACTGATATTTACAAATGATAGAATTGTCTATAAAATTTTATCTGGCTAGGATGGCAGCCTTCACCCATCTCTAGTCTTCATATTTCTCCTCCCCTGGAGAACTCAAGCTAGTTTTTCAAGTGACCCTTGAGAAATGCCGCTTGAGAGGGTCAGTTCTATCTGAGTGTACCTCACCCCATTCCCTGCCTTGAGAGCCCATCTGCATTGCCATTGTTACTCCCACTGCGGTGCTGCACTGACATATCATATGCTTGCAACCCTAGGCTCCATCTTGGCAACTTGGCATTTTGCTGGCTGACTCTGTTTAACCATATTAGGGGTTTGTGATCTGTCATAACAGTGAATTTCCTTCCATACCGATAAGGCTGAAGTTTCTGCAGTGCCCACACTATGGCTAGACATTCCTTTTCTACAGCTGCATAGCATTCCTCCCTGGGTTGGAGTCTACATCTGAGATAAACCACTGGGTGCTCTTCTCCCTCTGAAGAAATCTGGCTAAGTACAGCCCCCACCCCATGGTTTGAAGCATCCACCTGCACAACAAATTATTTGCTGTAATCTGGACTGGCTAACACAGAGAGTCCTCCCAAAGTTTCTTTAAACTTCTGGAATGCCTGCTCACATGCTGGGGTCCACACTACCTTATCTGGCCAGTTCTTTCTTGTCATGTCTGTGAGGGGAGCAGCTATGGTACTATAACTGGGGACAAACTTTCTGTAGTACCCTGCTGTCCCTGAAAATGCCCTCACCTGCTTTTTAGTAACAGGTGCAGGCCATGCCTGAATGGTTTCCACTTTGGCAGGTTCTGGCCTTATCTTACCACTCTCCACTCTATGCCCTAGGTAGGAGACCTCTGCCATACTCACCTGACATTTGCTCAGCTTAATGGTCAACCCTGCCATCTGTAGTCTGCCCAGCACCTCCCTGACATGCTGAAGGTGCTCTGGCCAGGAATGGCTGCAGATGGCAATATTATCTAGGTAAGCAAGGGAAACACCTCCTGTTCCTGCTAGGATATTATCTACCAGCCTCTGGAAAGTCATTGGGGCATTCTTCATCCCAAAGGGCATCTTTGTGAACTCATACAAGCCAAAAGGAGTCACAAAGGCTGACTTCTCTCAAGCACTGAGAGTCAAGGGCACCTGCCAGTAACCCTTGGTAAGATCAGTGGTTGTAAGATACTTAGCCCCACCCAGCTGCTCTAGGGCCTCATCTGTCCTAGGCATGGGGTAAGAATCCAACTCTGTGTGACTATTTAACTTCCTGTAGTCCACACAAAACCTGGTGCTGCCATCCTTCTTTGGCACCAGCACCACTGGGGAGGCCCAGGGACTGTTGGACTCTTGAATCACCCCTAGTTCCAACATCTCCTATACCTCTTCCCTCAGAGTCTGTCTGACTCTCTCAGGCACCCTATAAGGGGCATGGCTAATAGGCCTTTGGGGTCCTGTATCCACCTGGTGTTGCACCAGGTGGGTGCATCCTGGTTTCCCAGTGAACATGTCCCCAAATTCCTGCAACACTGCTCAGATTTCTCAAACCTGGATAGGAGATAGCTGCTAGGACATTGCTACCCCTTCCACTGAGGTGTCAGCCCAAGCCTCACTGAGGAGATCAGTCCCCAGATCTCTCTTAGACTCCTCCTGAAATCCACTGAAAATGCTCAGCACAAGGGCTTCCGTAGCATGGTAAGGTTTCATCCTGTTAACATGGTACAGTTTGTGCCCCTGCCATCTGCCTAGCAGTTCCACCATGTTCATAGGTTGGTACTAGACTATTGGCCCTAGGGCCTTTACAAGCCTAGCCATAACAATTCCCCGGATATTTCTTCCCACAATATTTACTTCCCTGGACCCCTGTCTAGCAGGGTGACTGACGTGATCCCCAGGGTGAATTTCTTATCTCCCATCCAGTTATCAAGGTTCCTTTTGAAGATTGCCAAGGAGGCGCTCTGCTTGATATGTATGGGCAGTCTATTCCAGAGCATGGGTAGTCTCTGGGTGAGGAACCTATCCCTCCAGAATGTTTTGCTCATTGTGGTGACAAGGTTTAGATCCCTGGAGCGTGTGGCTCTGAGGGATTGGGATTTCTCTAAGTGGAGCATGTCCAACAGCTCAGGGTTTGACATAGCCTTGTATGTTAAGCAGAGATCACCTCTGAGTAGACAATATGCCACAGAGTATAGCTGGAGTTGTTTTAGATGGTCAGTATATGGCATCTGCTTTAGGCCTGTGATTCTTTTAGTGAGGTATTTCTGCAGCCTTTCCAGCTGTTGCAGATGTCTAGTGAGGTACATACCAAATGGGACATTGTACTCTATAATGGGTATAATGAGGGATGAGTACAGTGGGACAATGACCTTTTTTCTGGATGAAAAGCCCTTAGTGATGAGGTGTGCCACATAGAAGGATTTCCTGACTCTTGTGGCAATGTGTTTATCGAAGGTGAGACCACTGTCCACCTGTGTCCCTAAGTCTCTCTTCACACTTTCGGTGTTTAGTGTATTGCCACCTATGTGGTAATTCATGGGTACATGTTTTTCCCAAAGGGGATAACTATACATTTCTTGCCATTAAACTTGAGACCATGGCTTTGGCACTAAACATCTGTTTCTGTAAGGCCCTTTTGTAGAATATCCACATCATTTGGGGATGCAATAATGGCTCCCAGTTTGCAGTCATCTGCGTACGTTGTTAGCCAGAGTCCCTTAGTGTTGGCCTATACTTCTGAGAAGTAGATGCCAAACAAGAGCGTTCCCAGGACTGAACCCTGAGGTACTCCACTTGTCACTTGTCTGGAGCTGGATTTGGCGTCGACTACTTTTACAGTGTGGGTTCTGTCAGTAATCCAGTTGGCAACCCATTGAGTGATGTAGGGATTTATACCCAGCTAAATAAGTTTATCTATGATTCTAGAGTGGGGGATGGTGTCAAAGGCCTTGGTGATGTCCAGATAGGCTGTGTGGACTGCCTTACCCTCGTCCACAGCTCTGGAGACTGATTCGAAAAAGTCAATCAGGTTCAGGAGACAAGATCGGCCCTTCACGAACCCAAACTGGGTGGGGTCCAGTGTTTGAAGGTTGCCAATGTCTTTGTTTATAAGTTCCATGATAATGCCTTCCATGCCTTTGCAGATCAGGCTCATCAGACTGATTGGACGGTAGTTCCCGGGATCCAAGGTGGATTCCCCCTTGTGGAGTGGGATAACTGCAGCTGAGCGCCACTCAGTGGGCACAGAGCCTGAGGTGAGGCTATGATTAAACATGACACTTAGGTGAGGTGACAGCTCATTTTGTAGTTCATGTAGTACACAGCCCGGGATGTCATCTGGTCCCATGGATGCTGTATTCTTAGCTTTGGAGATTGCAGTTTCTACCTGTGTGGCCGTGAATTCCGGAATTTAGCAATCTTTTGGTATTGAGATGGGCCCTTTAGGGGGTGAGAGGGGGGTGAAGTTTGCACTAAATCGATCTGCCAGGATATTGTCAATATCCTTGGGATCAGTATATTTAATGCCATTCTGTTGTAGCTTACAGCATATCTGAGCATTGCAATTTAGATTCTTGACAACTATAGAATGGCTTGTGGTTGTCTTTGGAATTTTTGGCAATTTTATTTTCATAACTAGCTTTGGAGGATTTTTATGAGGGATCTCAGCTTCTCACTGAGGCTAGTAAGTGAGTTTTTTTGCATCCTGGGATTTTCCTCTTTTCTGCAACAGTTTCTTTCTTCTGTTGTATAGTTTAAGGGACCACCAGATTGGCTTCCTTTTTTTTTTGGATGAGAGTGTCTTGGTTCTATTTGTGATGGCACGATTCATGCATGAGTGGATGTGCTCGTACAGTGCCTTAGTGTAGGATTCAGCAGTCGAACTTTCACCTCCCATCTGCATGGGTGTCATGAAGTTTGTTACTTCTGACTTGAGTTGCATGAAGTTGGCTTTGGAGAAGTTTTTTATGGAGGTTTCCTTACTGGGGGGTGGGGGTGGGATGTGGATGCCAAGGGTAATTTGCTTATGGTCAGACCTGACCAATGAGGGGGTGACAACTGGTGTGGAGCATCTATCTCCCATGTTGGTAATGACCAGGTCTAGGATATTGGAGCACCTGGTGGGACAATGGATTAGTTGAGCCAGGGCATTGGAATTTATGAATTCCAAGAACCATTGGGAAAAGGTGTTGGTACCTGAGTAGTTTTCCCAGTTAATGGCAGGGTAGTTGAAATCACCCAGTATTGGGGTGTTTGGTTGTATCTTAATATTGTCCAGTATGTTTAGAAAGGTGTAATGAGAATCTTGGGGCATGGTGGGGGATCTGTAGCAAGCTACAATTTGGATTGCAGTCTCACCTAGTGTTAGTTGCACTTGGAGAATTTCAGATGCATTGTGTTGGGCAACTAGCCTGGAGGTTTGAATATCCTTGGTGAATATGGACACTCCTCCACCATTAGTGTTTCAGTCTTGGTTTGGTGGCCAAAAAGTATGATAAGAGTTGTAGCCTGGTATTGCAGGGGTGCTCTCTCGAGCCTTGAATCAAGTCTCAGTTACTTCACAGATATCAATGTTCTCCATTTTTAGGAGTGCCTCGACAGAGTGCATTTTGAGGTTAGACTTCTAGCATTCAGATTTTGCATGCTTGTATCTGTTACGGTGGTGGTTTTGTCCTTTGAACCTTGTCTAAATAAGGCACTATAGGGGTGGCAAGAGCTTTAGCCAGTAACCTGAATCTCAGGGGTGACAGGTGCAGACCATCTCTGGCAAAGCATTGTGGTTTGTTGATCATGTCGTCCCAGGCAGACAGATACTGGATCCTCTTTGAATGACAGAAAAAACTTAGCCAATTGTTGAAGTCAATCATTTTGTCCTTATACTGTGGTATCATTCTGGGTGAAGGCAGGATGCTACTCAGGGCTAGGGTCATACCTGCCTGGGCCACATGATCTGAGAGCTCTTCCATGTCTCTTTTCATGTAGTCCAAGGAGGTACTTCTCAAGTCATTCACTCCAACATGGACAATGACAGAGTCATATTTGTACTTGTTGTGGAGTGACTTGAGTGCATGCATTATGTGGTGGATCCTGGGACCCGGCAGGCAGCTGACTGTAATTTTCTCCTTGTTCAGCCTGGTGAATGGGACATCAGTGTGCCTGACTATAGAGTCACCTATGCCTAAAGTGTTGGGTAAATTGTCTTGCCTTAGGGGCTGTTGTTGGGTGGCACAATGGTGTTGTGAGCTAGTGTCACTTTGGTTGTGACTGGTGTTTGCGTTTCAGCTTTGTAGATCCTTGTTGCTTGGGCAGGTTAATGTTAAGGACCTCCGCATATGTGGGTTTAGTGTTGCTATATGTGGGTGTTGGTGTGGGTTTTGAAGCGCTATGTGTTGCTTGAGGTGTAGTGCAGGTGTTAACCTTCTCCTCTTGACTGTCTAGCACAATCTTGACTGGAGAGAGCTTTGCTTCCAGTTTGGCTATGTAACTTCTGGGTAGTTGTGTTGTGTAGTAGGAGGAGATGGCTGTCTGCGTACATGAGGCAGTTGCTGCATTGCCCCAGTATGCCCAGAATCACCAGGTAGACAAGAGAAATCACTGGAAGCTGAACCTTGGACATGCCTGTTTAGGTGCTTTTTTGTAAAGTACAAGAGTTGTTTTCCTTTACCTTTGCAAGGTACTTTGCAGTTATAGGCTGTTTAGTGCCTACGATTACATTCTCCTTTTTAACAAGGAGAGTTGAGTGCTTGTATCAGTTTAAGGTTTCCTAGTGCTTTCCATCAGGTTGTAGAGCAAGTGCTAGTCACAGGGTTTCAGATTTTAGTGCTACTACTGAGAAACCAGCTAGTTCTAATGGATAATTTGAAGAGCAGACTTTCTGGCAATTAGAAAAGTTTAACCATAGCCTGGCAGTGCTGCACGATGTGAAAAATGTGCAAACACGCAAGTTTTTAAGCCAGAAAGTTGAAAAGGGTTAGAAATAAGCCCAAATGGCTATAATCACAATTTCAGAGCTGGAAACCACTCCTCTAGTGTCAGACAGGCAGTACAATGCTCACCACTCCCACTGGTAAGCAGTAGGACTTCCCTCTACCACAGCAAGGTCTGGATAGCTCTGAACACAGAAAATAAAGTCCTGAAACCAGAAAATAAAGTCCTGAAACCAGCAATGCCTGGGATCTGGCCTATACTAGCTAGGAAAGGTGGGAAGTAGTTTACATCACTTACCTTTCTTACCACCTTGTAGGGACCCTCCCAAGCTGCTTGCAGCTTGTTGTGTCTGACAGGAATGAGAACCATTACCTGCTGCCCCACAGCTCGAGCATTCATGTCATACCACACCTTTTTCTGTTGTTGGGCTTCTGCCAGGTTCTCCTGGGCCAAGCCCATGAGTTCCCTAAGTCTTGTCCTGAGGTTTAGGACATATGCCACAAATGGCTCCTTCTGAGACTCGCACTCACCTTCCCACTCATCTCGAATTAAATCTAAAGGTCCCCTCACCCTATGCCCATACAGTAACTCAAAGGGTGAAAAACCTGTGGATTCCTGGGGAACCTCTCTGTAAGCAAACAACAGGTGGGGCAAATATTTGTCCCACTCCCTCTTAAACTGATCTGCAAATGCCTGTAGCATGGACTTGGTTGTAGAGTGTAACCTCTCAACAAGACCATTAGTCTGGGGATGGTAGGGGGTGGTCTTCATGTGCTTCACCCCAGAGGACTTCCACAGACAAGCCACCAGGTCTAAAAGGGAATTTGGTGTCTTGCTATAATGTGTGGGGCTATTAATTAGTTGTGTGAAACCAAATAAGTTCACACTAGATGTAGGGGAGTTAGAGTTTATGTCCAGCCAGTTGACATTCACATCACCGAGTAATATTTTTTCTTGTAGTAATGTTAATGGTTATCCAGTGTAGGATATCTTCCAGTGTAGCTGTATTGTCACCGGGAGGGATATAAAGGACAGTAATACATATTTGTTTATAATTGTTTATTTTGACAAAAAGCAATAAGCTCAGCTGAACTGAATTTTGGTGTTGGTTTGTTTTATGGGGAAATGTAGTAGGTATTGCGAAAGAGTAAAGCAATACCACCACCTTTCCTCTTTATATGGTCATTATGGGTAATATTAAAATCAGGAGGTGTAATGTTGGAGTCGTTCATGCTGGGTTTAAACCAAGATTCAGATGCCTTGAGAATATCAAACTTACTTTGGGTAATTCAGACATGCAGTTCAGCAATTTTGTTTCTTATGCTTCTAACATTTATGGCAAAGGTTAGATTACTGGTGTTGGATGTTGATGATTGTAGGTTTAGAGAAGGGTGTGGAAGAGAATTGTTGTGATGTTCATTGTGATAGGTGGGGCCAGGATTAGGGTAGATGTCTCCTCCTGAAAAAAAGGAATTATTTATACTTGTTTTCTACTTAATTTTATTTTGGTTTGAGTTGAAATGGAGTTAATCAGTCTATATTTGGAGTAAAAGTGAGGGACATCATTAAATAGGTTTGGTGTGATGTGTGGATAGTGTAGGGAGGAAGTATGAATAGGTGGTTGGGACAGAGTTGGAGAGATGTTGCCAGCTATTATAGAGTCATGGTAGGACAAAGATGGCTCAGTAGCAGAGTAAAAACAAAGGATAAGCTGAGCAATAGCATGGTTATGTAAAGGGATCTGTATGTGATAGTTGGCTGGTAGTGGGGAAGATGGGATCAAGAAGGAAAAAGAAGTTGCAGGGTAAAAGGTTATTTAGTGGTGATACAGTCTTAAAGCTGGTAGAGGTTGGGTAAGAAACAAGTACTTTCAGTGAAGGAAGAGAGTTAGGGTGTCCTATTATCTTCTCTGGAATGTAAAGGAATAAGGGATTTAAAAGGCTACAGTAAGAGAATGTAGGTAAAATCGGAAAAAGTGAGAGTTTCTTTGGGAAAATAGAAGACACAATGTAGAATAAATAGCTGCTGTTAGGAAGGGGTGTGGCTATGAAAAGATTAAATGGAAGTTGGGAATTAGGTCAAAAGAAACAGGAGTGTTTGTATGATAGTAGTAGGGTTGCCTGGTTGAGTTAAGGAATACAAGTCAGAAGTGTAATGTCTGTGTCCAGGAAGTATAACAGAAGAGTAGGAGGTGCTGGGTGGGAATTGGGGGTTGGTTAGGGGAGCGTAGTAGTTTTCCACCATCAGGTCAAATTATAAAAGAGACTCATCAGTTTAGAGCCAATAAAAATCAAACAGAGAGGTACAAAGTAGAACAGATTTTCTTTCATTCCCTGAATGCAGATACCTGTCAGCCAGGAAGACTAAATAACTAGCATATATAGTGTAATATACTGGTCATGGCACAGGACAGTGGCCAGTTTATTAAGTGGTACTTGGAGTTCAGGGACAACTTTGTCTGGAAGGGGGTCTTAAAAACTAATTTCCAGCACAGGCAAGCAGATATGTGACTAGATGAAGTTAATGCACAGCAAGGTTATTCAGGTTAAATTTACTTACATTGTGCAAAGACAAAATTCACTGTGAAAATGTTTGGGAGATGGCCCTTGTGGTAGAGCTTATGCAATAACAGGGTCAGACATAGTGATCAGAGACTATTACACAAAGACAAAATTCTCAGTGAAAATGTTTGGGAATTGGCACTTATGGCAGAACTTATGCAGTATCTGGGGTCAGATGTAGTGACCAGAGGCTATTGTACAAAGACAAAATTCTCAGTGAAAATATTTGGGAGTTAGTCCTTGTTGTAGAGCATATGCAGTATCGGAGTTGGATGACTTAAGGTCTTTTTTAAGTATGGATAATAAGATTAAACATTAACTTTTCTAAATGTTTAACATTATTTTTTAAACTATTTATCAGTATATTTATTTATTTACTAAGCACATTTATTAAAATGTTTTTATAATATTTACAAGTAATTCGACCAAGAAATAAATGTGCAATTGATTTTAAATTAAGTAAAAAAAAAGTGGATAAGTGTGTGGTGCAAGCATTATTAGATTGTTGATTGGACAATGGGGCTTCTGTGTGAATTTTTATTTAATGACTGTGTATTTAGTGTTTTCACATTGTGATGAAGTTCTACAAGTGAAATGAACAAAACTAAAGTGTGTTATTAAAAGTGGGCTGAGAGTTGGCAAGATAGAGTGCCTTTTTTAAAAGTTTTTGTTGAGTTAGTTGTTTCATATCACTTTTTGGTTCCACAAAGATTAATACCAGGCCCTGTAATGTTCAACTTACTTGTCCATGACCTCTACGCTGCTACAGAAACTGTTACCCTAGTACAATACTCTGATGTCTTGATCCTAATCTGCTCTGCTAAATCTCTTTCTCTCTAAGCTCTGTAACCTTATAACTACTTCTGAGCTCTAACAACAACAACAGCAAAAAAGAAATAAAAATAAAATAAAATTGCAGTTCTTTACCCCAAAAGACATCTCTACCAAAATGCCACCAATCACTATTGTCTCTGCTAACAATAAATAAACCATACAAAATTATTGGGTGCTATCATTGATGACCAGTTGATAATTAACCACCATGTATCACTGGTGGTTAACAAAAAACTCATCAAAAGCTAGGTACATTATACAAAGTAAAAAACTACCTCACATAGCTAGAAGACATATAGCCTCTCCTTTCTTATTCTATCCTGGCCCAATCTTCATTAACCTTCAAGTCACACAACTGTCCAAATTTAAGCAATATTATAATAACATAGCCAAATTTGCATTAAACTGTAACAGTAAAACACACCACTGCCTAATGCTGAGAGAATTAAACTGGTTAAAACTATCACATCACCTAGCTCTGTCTTAGCCAACTGCAAAACACTGACATCTCTAAACTAGAAAATTGCCCAGTCCTTAACAGCTTAATATAAACCACTCTCCCTATTCAAATAATGAAGCTAAACTATGGAACCACATCCCACTACCACTGAAATGCATTCTGGATGCAAAGTCATTTAGAACACAACTAAAACTTTACCTATCAAGTAAATGCATCTACTCCTCTGTATCTCCAGGATAAATGCTACTGTTATTTTTAGCTTGCCATTTCATCAAAACATTTCTCTTCATTCAGAATCCTATACCTCACAACCAGTCTTCACCAATAACTGAATAGTTTTGCTAGCATTTCCGAGCCAATTCATAGTTTTTGGACACTGCTCATCTTGCACCTTTAAACTTCTAATATAAAACTTTAGATGGACATATAATTGCCTCTGAGCCTGTTTTATATACCACTTCTTAACTATAATAGTAACATTTTATGTCCTACTAATCACACAATCTATTATCTGTTTGACAAATCCACTAATACACCTGTTCAAATGCATAATGTTCAACATCTACTAATGCATTAGTATATTATATACTGCAGTAGTTGACTTTATTTCATATGCATGTAATCCAATTTGCAAATATATTTGTAATTGCTAATGTCTGCTCTTCAGGATCTACTAATTCATTAGTATATTATATACTGCAGTAGCTGCCTTTATTTCATATGCATGTAATCCAATTTGCAGATGTATTTGTAATTGTTAATGTCTGCTCATGCCCGGTACTGAATGTTTTTTTTTTTTAAATGGAGGTTTTTGACTAAATGTAGTTGGGCAAAACCAGTAAATAAAAGCATGATAAAATAAAATAAACTCTCCCAGCTAAATGTATATCCCTAGCTAACTTGTTGGATAGCAAACTGGCTTACAAATAGAACCCGAGAAATTAGGGTGGGCAGTTTACCTCCTCTAAAACACCCCAGAGTTCAGTCCTTGGGCCATTGCCATTTCATTTTAGCATTTGTTTTTCTTTTGAAAGTAAATGCCAAAGTTTTATTGCTGACCAATTACACAGGTAACTGTAAACTTAGTGCCATTATAAACTCCCAGATGATATTAAAATCTTCTAAGATAGACTTCCCAAACAAATAACTGGTTGGTGCCAAAACCATAGATTCAAGTTCCATGACAAGAAATACTAGGTTGTGCCAGTGTGCAGGCATGACTTCCCCTTTCTCTTATCACATTGACAACACATCCTAAAAGGTGATCCCATGGTCAGAAATCCAGGAGCCTATATCAAAACGAATCTGTCCTTTGACTATCATGTTTGCACTATTGTAAGGAAGCCCTTTTTTATCCCACAGCTTATTGCTAAATGACATCCAGGTCCAGGGATGTAATTGTTTCACTGTACTTACTTTCATTACGTTGGTTGTTAAAGATAATGCCCCTTTTGGTATGTACCTGTCCAAACACTTGTCACACCTGGCATGATCACAATGCTTTAAAACTTAGGAAAAAAATATGCAGACCATCCCGAAGTCCTGGCCCTCTTCTTGGTATCTTTCAGACTAATAAGAGATGGCCTCTGTCTCACATAAACGGCCTCTACAGACCCCATCCTGCCCGACCTACTACATATTCACAAGCTGAATAGCAACATAAATAGAACATGTTGGATACATAGGTATGTATCACAGAGAGTACAACTTCATTGGAACTGCATTGTGGTACAGGTATAGATATGGGACTCCATGTCTTTTAATATCTCTCCTTACCACAAAGTATTCCAATATCCCTCTAGGTTTTCCATTGTCTGAGATATAGTCTAGCATCAGACTTTTTATTGAGTTTGTAAAGCAGTCTGGAGTATCTGCTGTGAAGTGACATGCATAATGTAACAAAGGTATTGAAGTGACATGCATGATGTAACAAAGGTAGTGAAGTGACATGCATGATGTAACAAAGGTAGTGAAGTGACATGCATGATGTAACAAGGGTAGTGAAGTGACATGCATGATGTAACAAGGGTAGTGAAGTGACATGCATGATGTAACAAAGGTAGCAAAGTGACATGCATGATGTAACAAAGGTAGCGAAGTGACATGCATGATGTAACAAAGGTAGTGAAGTGACATGCATGATGTAACAAAGGTAGCACAAAAATATTTAACACCTGTATTCTCTGATCTATTGTGAACATTGGGTATAGATTACTGTTGAAGTGAAATAGTGACCATATGTGCAGAAATGGAAAAAAGAGGGTTATGGATGGATGGCTTATATAATAGGTTCATAGACTGATACTAGGCTATTAGCCCAGAAGCCCTTATAAGCCTAACCAAGAATTTTGCCCATGTTCCCACAAAGTCAGCATCTGTTTCCCCTGTCCAGCAGGAACACAGGAGGATCCCCGGGGTGTATTTTCTGTTTCCAATCCAGTCATCCAGGTTCCTCTTAAAGAGAGATAGAGAGGCACTTTGCTTGACACAGAGAGGGAGTCTTTTCCACAGGTGGGGGAGTTTTTGGGATGCAAATGTATCCCACCAACTAGTTCTATTAATGTCACAGACCAGGTTGAGGCCTTGCATACAGGTTGCATGAGTGGAATTTGATTTATGGATATGCAGCAACTCCATCAAGGCTGGGTCTGAGATGGCCTTGTATCCCAGACACAGACTTGTACAAGACTGAGTAGAGGGACAGGGCTTTTAGCCTATCTGTATAGGCTTGGTGATTGATACCCTGGATTTTCCTGGTCAGGAACCTCTGTAGTCTCTCCAGCTGCTGCATTTACTTGGCAAGGTACATGCTGAAGGGGACATTGTACTTGATAATGGGTCTGATAAGGGAGTAGTACAAGGATGTTATGAACTCCTTGTTCATGGATAAAATAACCTTACTTATGAGGTGGGTCATGTAAAAAGCCTTCTGTTTAACAGAGGCAATGTGGTGATCAAAAGTCAGGTTGCTATGAACCTGGCTGCCCAAGTCCCTCATGACTGATTGCATGCTTAGTACATTGTTATTAAAATGATAATTAATGGGGTTGCCATTTTCCCCAAAGGAGATAATGTTTCATTTCTTGGCATTCAGTCTGAGGCCATGCTTCTGGCACCAGTCATTAGTTTGGGTAAGGCCCTCTTGCAGGATGTTCACATCACTAAGGGAATTTAAGACAGAGCCCAACTTGCAGTCATCTGCAAACCTGGTCAGCCACAGACCACTGACTTTGGCTTGCACCTCAGGAAAGTATATTCCAAACAGTAGAGGCCCTAAGACCAATCCTTGGGGTACACCACTTGTTACGGGTCTACTACTACAGATGGCTTCCCCTATTGTGACCATGTAGGTTCTATCATTAAGCCAGTTAGCTACCCATCTGGTAACATATGGGTTGATGCCTAACTGGGAGAGTTTATCTATTATGTCTGAGTGGGGGAATAGTGTTGAAGGCTTTGGCTAGGTCAAGGTAGGCAGTGGGCACCATCTTCCACTCCTCCATGGCTTTGGTGACTGTTTTGAAGAAGTCATCCAAGTTTAACAGGCTTGATCTCCCTTTGACAAAAACATACTGTGTGGGATAAAGCATTTGGAGGTTGATAATGGCCTTGTTTGTAAGGTCCATGATAATGCATTTCATGGCCTTGCAGATCAGGCTAGTTAGACTAAGATATGAAAACAAAAGGATCGGAGTTAGATTAAAGTCAGAGTTCAACCCTTCATTAATTCCTTCTATATCTTTATTAACTGAACCTTGTACTGAAATGTCGAACCATACACCCAGGTATTTAGTATGGGAAACTTCCCCCACACTTTTGTGTTAGCTATCATGTAAGTATATGATTTATGGCTACCACTTATATCTTAGTCTTTCTAACCTTGTATTCTGACAATCTTTTCCAGATACAAGAAGAACCTTCAAGCTATATTCATGTTTTAGCAAATAACATCACTGAATTGTCAGCAGAGACATGTTTTTTCCTCTGTACTGCCTATATTGTATCCCCTAATACTAGATTTCTTTATTACAGCCAGTAAATGTGGACCTTTGAGTCTGCATATGTTGCTACAATTAACTTTATAAAAATCTTTCTTAACCCTTAAGCCATGCAAGACCTACATCAGACAATCAGTATTCTGCTCATCTCCTATTCAGCTGTCATTACTGTCCCTGCTTTAACACACTGCAGAAAATCCATCACCCCCTTCACAAACCCAAAGTCATCATTTTTTTAATTACTATTAATGCCAGAGTGAAACTGGATGAAATGCGGGATTTTGAGGATGTTAGGTAAAAGCACCTGTAGTATATAAGCATCAAAATATGACAAGTTTATTGTGCAAACTAAAAAAGCGTTCAAATACCCACGATAAGATGTAATAGTCCTCAACGTGAATATTTATAGTATGGGATAATGGGGAATAATGAAGATATGACCTAGAGGATGTCTTTATTTTTTGGTATGACACATCTGTTTGTGCAATACTATGAACGATCAGCAACATATTATATGGCAAATATTTATACATGAAAAGAGTTATAAGATTGTACTCCATTTATAAATAAAGTAAAAAGAAAATGAAAACTTCACCCCCCCCCGCAAAGGCCCATTCGACATCCTCGATACTTGTCCTGAACCTCACATCTCCATAGAGCAAGTGTTAAAGACCCTATCCAAAGCAAAGAACACAGCTTCCATGGGACCTGATAATATCCCAGGCTGTATTCTGCATCATCTCCAACATGAACTAGCTAAACCATTGAGCACCTTATTCAACCACAGCCTAAGTACAGACTTCATTCCAGCAGAGTGGAGAATTGCCATTGTCATCCACTTGCACAAAGGTGGTGCTACTACCGACCATAGAAACTATTGCCCCATTAGCTTGATAAGTCTGATCTGTAAAGCCATGGAGCATATTATTATGGATCTCATAAACAAGGACATAGGCACTCTCCAAGCTCTTGACCCGACCAAGTTTGGATTCGTCAAGGGCTGCTCTTGCATGTTGAACCAGGTTCACTTCTTTGAGACTGTCACCAAGGCCCTGGATGAGGGAAAGTCAGTAAATACAGCTTACCTTGACTTGGCTAAAGCCTTTGACACAACTGCTCACCCGGGCATCATTGGAAAGTTAACACAACTTTGTGTAAATCTCTATCTCATCAGGTGGGTTGCCAACTGGCTCACTGATAGGACCCTCAAGGTAAAAATATGTGCCTCCACCTCTGACAGCAGACATGTCACTAGTGGTGTTCCCCCAGGGATCTTTCCTGGGACCCCTACTATTTGGCATCTACTTCTCAGAGGTCCAGGCAAAGAAAAAAGGCCTGTGGCTGACCAGGTTTGCAGATGACTGTAAGTTGGGTGCTGTCATTGACTCGCCAAATGATGTTAACATACTGCAAGAGGGTCTCACAGCAAGAAATGACTGATGCCAAAGTCATGGCATTAAGTTAAACACAAAAAATGTATTATCATACCAATTGGCAAAAACACAGCCCCTAAAGATTACCACATCAATGGCAACCCCCTAAGCAAGCAACCTATGGTGAAAGACCCAGGTATACAGGTTGACAACAATCTCACATTTGACCATCATGTGGTGACAATCGTAAGAAAAGTCATTTGCTTGGCTCATCTCATAAGTAAAGGGATTGCATCCAGAAAAAAGGAGGTTATTACCTCTCTGTACTCCTCCCTCATTAGGCCAATAATTGAGCATAACACCCCGTTTGGTATGTACCTCTCCAAACACCTGCATCAACTGGAAAGGCCACAGAAATACCTCACAAAGAGAATCCATGGCCTCCAACACCTGTCCTATGTGGACAGGCTCAAATCACTATCATTCTACTCTGTATCATACAGATTGCACAGAGGTGATCTGTGTCTCACCTACAAGGCAATCTCAGACCCTGCCCTACTAGAAATGCTCCATGTCCATAAGTCTAACTCCTTGTGCATTACCTGCTCAAAAGAACAAAATCTAATATGCAACATCAACAAAACCTGCTGGACAGACAGGTTTGTCTCCCTGAAGCTGCCCCCTCTCTGACATGGATGCAAAGTCTATTCGAGAGTACCTCACTGACCCTCTTCAAGTGCAACCTTGATGAGTGGATGGGAAACCACAAATATGTTCCCGGGCTTTCACCTGTGTCCCTCATTGACAGGGGTGGCAGGTACTGACTGAGGTTTTTTTGGGGGGGATAAACTCATGGCTAGGCTTGTAAAGGGCCCAGGGCCATTAGCTTAGTAACCTCCTATGATCCTAAAAGCCTTTTTATTCAAAGCAATCTACTGTTATATTCCTGCAAGCGTTTTGCAAGCGGACAGCTAACCAGAGTAGAATACTTAACTTTTCAAAACTGATTCATAAAAACACAAAACAGTCGTTCTTTGACCTTTATGACATCTGGTTTATTCAAAAGAATGAGTACTTTCATCAGATGCAGTGTTTCTTCCTCATTTATAAATGAGGATATCCCCACTAAGGTGATATAGGTAAGATTTAGAAACATGAAGAAATCTGCATCAGGATGAATATTTGGGATATGTTTTGAAGTGAATTAGTTGACTGAAGAATGTAAAGCAATGTTTTGTATTAAAAGTAGGTGACTGTCTATCTGCTTGTTTTTTCTTATTTTAATATTTCATGGTCTGTAAAAAAAGATTCATCAAAAAATTTCAGGCAATAGATATCTGGCGGACGTTATTTAGCTTTGAGTCAAAATAAAACAAAAGGTTTCAGGCAGAGGTGGTACTGTTCACCATGAAGAAATCTTTCATTTATGTGGAAAAGATGTTCATTTTCAAAGCCCTAAAGAAGAGATGTTTTGGCAGTAGATGTCATGGCTCTACGTAGCAGCCCAGCATCTGATGTGCTAGTTAATGGAGGAACTCAAGCATAAGGGGAGATTCATAAGTGCACCAGGAAGGCTTGTCCTTTAACACAAGGCCTGCTTGTCATATTTACAAAATACTTGGCAGGTGGACTTAAGAAAAAATTAAGAAAGTCTGATGATGGGAGGGGGGACTCCTTGTACCATTTTTGGATAAATGGTGGAGACCATAAATCAGGCAACACCAAAACTTCAGTTTATATTTAAGGAATATGCAACTGTCTCTGGTTTTATTTGCAAGTGGGAAATAATATATTGTTAGAAATGGAGAATAAAGGGATAAAGGCTCATGTGGGTTTATAAAAGAAGCACTGTTCTCCATGCATCTTAGGTTGCAGAGGGAAACACCACTGAAGGTATGATAAGAGAGAAGTTGTCTAGACTGTAAGACAGGATAAAGGCTCAGACTAGTAAAATGGGAATAGAGGTAGAATAAACTCAGTTGCTATAATAATAAGCCCTTTAGCCCTATATTTATTATGAATACACCCATTGCATAGAATAATGCAGACATAAAGTAGATATCAGGCTTATTAACTGACATGTCATGAAGAACCAAGGACTTATGATTGCTAGAAACAGACTACTAGTCTTGTATGGAAAATGAGATCTTGCTGGTGTCACTTTATTTGCTACTACACACAATCTGTCTTCGTGGATACAGATTAACAGTGACGGGATGAATCATGAGACTGTACATAATTTTCAAAAGAAGAACCATTGATAACTTAAGAAGATTGGTTAAAAGTGTGGGAACATGTTAAACAAAACTGGGAAATACTACCTAGGTCCATAGGTTCTTAGGTGTATATTAAGCTAACTACCACTGAGGCCTTTATAAGCCTAGCTAGGAAACCCAAATGTATCCCACAAGTTATTGTACCTTAGAGGTTATTCTAAGGGATCTGTGTTAGTTAGGGCCTCTGTCCATCTGATATATAGGAGTTAGACCAAGGATGAATTTCTGATTTCCTATCCAGTGGTCTGGGCTGCACTTGAATAGAGTTAGGGAAGGGCTCTACTTCACATGGATGAGTGAATGGGGATTCTCTGAGATATATTCCTGCCCGTCAACACCAGAGCATGATCCAATGATGCCTTGTATGGAAGGCATAAATCACCTCTCAACAATCTGCAGGAAACAGAGTATAGGCAAACTGAGTAAGACATTGTGTTTAGTCCTTATATTCTTTTTGTGAGGAACCTCTTTGGGCATTCCAGATGTTGCTTGTGCCTGTTCAGGTGCATATTAAAGGGGGGTGTTATACTCAATGATGGGACTGATTAAAGCTGAGTACAGTGGCAAAATGACATGCCCTTGTTGCAATTTGAGTGACATAGAATGATTTTCTTACAACCTTAGATGCATGCTGGTCAAAAGCCAGGTTATAGTCTACATGAGCTCCCAAATCCATGACTGTTGTGTCTACTTTTAGGAGTGTTTTATCAATGAGGTAGTTTCCCCTGGGTGGCCAACTTCCCAAAAGGTACTATTATGCATTTCTTGGCTCTAGACTTTCCTGTAAGATGTTAGTGTCTTGGGGGTGTCTATGATTTCTTCCAGCTTGCAACCATCTGCACACTTTTTAAGCCAGATGCCTTTGACATTGGCCTTGACGTCTGAAAAATAGATGTCCTGGGGGACTCCGCTGGTGACCGGTTTCTTTGTGGAGGTGGTCTCTCCAATCCTAACTTCCTGGGTCCTGTCTGTGAGTCAGCCAGATAGCCAGCAATTTAAAGAGGGGTTTATGCCTAATTCTGTGAGTATGTTTGCAATGTCTGAGTGGGATATTGCATCAAATGCCTTACCTAGGTCAAGGTAGGCAGTATGCACTTTTTTGCCCTCACCGATTGCTTTGATGATCTTCACAAATAGGTCCACCAGGTTCAGTGGAAAAATAATTAAATGTATCAATTGAGATATCATTGCTTAGCTGCATATCATAAATAGCCATGTTAACTTAACTCAATTGATACATTTAATTATTTTTCCACACCATGCCCTAAGATCCCCCAAATATACGGGATCCCAAAGATACACAAGTCTTTGGAAGAACCCCCCCTGAGACCTATTGTCTCAGGTAAGGGCTGGATAACTGAAACTATATCCAAATATTTACAGATTACTCTATCTGAACTACTACCTAAATGTGGAAGTATAGTGAAAGATAGTACACACTTCCTAAGGAAACTTAAGTCATGGTATACAACTGCTTCCTCTAACTATGTTTTTGTAACTTTGGATATAGAATAACTATTCACTGTTATTCCTATTGACTATGGAATAGAAGCTATTAGAAGGTTATTATTGTCTAGTACAAATAAACAACCCCGAGATGTGGAAAATATATGTTCTCTTCTTCACCTAGTATTAACAAACAATATTTTTATTTTTGATGGTATACCATATAAACAATTAACAGGAGTTGCCATGGGCACTTCTGTTGCAAATACTTTTGCGAATCTTGTATTGTTTCAATGGGAGAAGGAATATATTTTAAGTAACAAACATGCACTGAATATATCTGTGAAAAGCTATGTTAGATTTGTAGATGACTGCTTTTTCATATGGGATGGTACGGAAGAAGATCTTCTCCTGTTTGTCACATATATCAATAACACTACTAAATTTTTCAATTTTAAAATGTGTTCATCATCTAATGAGATCGTATTTTTAGATGTGAAATTGTATAAAAAGGATGAAGTAATACAAACTATGGTACACAAAAAAGATGTGCACACAATAAGATACCTAGATAGTAATAGTATGCACCCTCCACATGTGTTCAATAGTATAATTAAGTCACAACTAATCAGAATAAGTAGGTTAACAACTGAAGAACATATATATTTGGATGAGATATCAATAATGAAAGCAGAATTTTTAAGAAGTGGATATTCTGATATTATTATACAGAAAAATATTGAAATAATAACAGATGGCAGGAAAACAAACTACAAACCAATATTTCTAGACGATAATATAGATGTAAACTATGGTAATTCAAAGTCTATTAAAAAGAAAGAAACAATATTAAGATATACAACTACTTTTTCAGGCTATTCTAATCAAATTAGCAGTATAATATATAAAAACTGGCCAATTCTTATGGCTATGCCAGAGCTAAGTGTTATAGTAGGATCCAAACCCAGTTTTGCCTACAGAAATAACCAGTCTATAAAAAATATGTTGTGTTACAAGGACTTTGATATAAGGCACAGTGGTGTTCATAGTAAGAAAGGGACTTATAAATGTCATAACTGTACCTGTTGTGCTGACATTTTTGAAGCAGACTGTACTTTTACACACCCCACAACACATAAGAAATTTTATTTTCATGTTAATGCAAATTGTAACACCACGAAAATAATCTATCTTGCCACTTGTGTGAATTGTCAAGCATTTTATGTAGGGAAGACTATATGGAGGTTGAAAGACCGTATAATTGAACATAGGTCTGAAATAAACAGACAAATACAGACTAATGCCCTATATAAACATATATATGAGTTCAATACACATACTTTTAGATTCAGATGCATAGATGTAATACAAGTGGGTATGAGGGGGGGGTGATATAAACAACCTTGTAGAAATGAGAGAACTTGAGTGGATAATAAGACTACAGGCTGAAACTCCACCAGGATTAAATAACACCACTAGTATAAAACTAGTACTAGTCAAGCGTCAATTAAATAATCTATAAAATAGTATTTATGTAATTTATTATTTATGTAATATATTACTGATATCATACTATCTATATATATGTCCATGTTTTAAACATTTCCCTTTTAAGAAGTTTTTTAAAAATTTATGGCTGGTTGATCATGTGATTTTAACTGTTCCTCTATTTAAATGATGTAAATTGCATATTGTGTAATGCTGATGAAGGGTTGAGAGCCCGAAAGCTTCATTAAAGTTCTGTGTTTCTGTGACTACTGTTGTTCTTTAGAGATTGTTCTATCTACGTGTTCAGTATGAGATGTGTAATAACCAGCAAAACCATCAGTTGTAGCACAATTCTTGTAAATTCTTTTAGGAGCAGTGGGTGAAGATACAGAGCAGACATTGTCTTGCACCAGTAGAGGGTAATCTATTCACATTTCAGGAGTTAATGGGTAAATAACAAGCCAGATTCATAAAGGCTACAACAACATGTACACTGCCTTTACACTTTGTCTGCACTTTCTGAATTCAAGAACACCCCCTACCACAATGCTTGATCTGACTATTCACTCAGAAAGGTTACACTAATGTACAGTTTGGGGGTAACCTTTCTTAACCCCGCCTACCATCTTCCTACTTCACAGCGATTTGTCCATTTTCAGCTAAGCTCTGTGTTTTGTAAAGAAATGGAAGGGGCACAAAAGTCAAGTCAGAATGCTCCATGCAAAAATGGAAATAGTGTTAAGGTAGGATGAGGTAGTAATGGAAATAAAGATTTGTACCAGAAGAAAGGGAAGTATCCAGGGACCAGCTGTACAACTAATGAAAACAAAAGAAGTAATTGTAATTTTGTTTCTGCAAGAACAACAGATTTGGGAGAGATGTAGATCATTAAGAAAATGTTTTGTATCTTGCACCAGGAAATGTGCAATTCACACAACTGATATCTAACCCCAGTGAGACATTTTGTGGAACTTAAGAAGAACCAGTCTGCCTGCTGGAGGTATGGGAACATATGCACTAGCATAGTTCAGATTTTGCCCATGCAGAAGGCACAAGATAGATGGGACCTCTACATAAAGGTATGGGAGACAATTTTATCATAGCCAATGACAAAGACTTGGAATGCATATGGATTTGGAGTCAGAGAATAATGCTGGATGAGAAGAGGCATAAGTTATTAATAAGGTTAATGTTAGCTTTTGACCCAAAATTGAAAAGAACTAAGTTTAGTGAAATGATTATCAGTTCATTTGGAGAATACCTAAATCTGATAAAGCAGGTTATAAGACACTGTAAAATGACACCAAGTTTTGAATATATAACTTCTGGCTGGCAGAATGTCTTTAAAGTCTTTCATGTGAAATGAACAAACTGAGTAAAGAAACAATGAATGTGCTATGGATTAGGAAACATGAACTCTGATTATATAGTTTTTATATAACAGATCATTGCTATGAATAATGTCTTTATTATTACCATATGAAATATGAAAAAAACAGTGAGCACTATGAGACTCTCTCTTGAAGATGTATTATTGATCTTGAGTACAAGAAGTGACTTTATTATGCAGTTTTCTAAATAATTAATTACTCCTGTCAATATTATATAAGATACAATTACAAGACCTTTGTTTCTGCATTCCTTTAATTTTTGTTGTATTTCTAGCTCTCTGTTGTTTATTAACATTATATTGTTTCTGATGGTAATGAATAGCAGTCTGTTCTGTTTCACTTTGGTGTTGCTCTTCCTATTATTAATTAAATAAAAAAAGATAAACCAAAATATACAAATCAGAAGTCAACTTCACTAGAATTTTTGGCTGACTTACACTACAATACTTTTAATAGGTAATAACTCTTCATTATGGAACATGTTATATTTTCCAGAACTGAAATATAATTTGTAATAACATATTCAGAGTGAAGAAGCTAACAGCTCAAACACAGCTTTGTCATAACTAAAGAAATGAACAGTTAAACTGTGTGATATATTTTATAACATAACTTTTAATACCTTGCTTAAAATTCATAAAGAAACTAGGAATGCAGACATAGCCTCAACTAGAGAAATGATCTGCCTGTTAAATTATTCAAAACATTTATGTGGTATATGGAGCACCATGATTATGCTCAAAATAAAAAAATAAATAAATACATACATACATACATACATACATAAATAAAAAGATAATTTCCTGGTTAAGCAGTGCTACTGAGTGAGACCCAACCTTAACAACTAAGAAGATTCTTAAGTACCCCTAGGCACTGTTAACATTGAATCTGCAGTAAAAGCAGACAGCACTCACCAGAAAACACCAACAGCATGGCACAAAATGCTTTTGTTCCAACCCCTATTTCTGCCTGCTGTCTGCTAAAGTACATTACAACTGCATCCCATACACAGTGAGTATGTTAGACATCAACTGCTTCCCCACTGCTTTACGAGCTTGCAAAGCTGGCATATCACATTTTTTTAAACCTAATTTTAAATAAATCTCTGTGCACTACAAAATGTTATGATCAGATCTCTGATCTTAATAAAAAATTGTGTGTTCTCAGCATAGATGCCAATATTCACTTCTCCAGCTTTAATCTGCACATCACCTGTATCTTTAACTAGTCTTGCAAAATGTATTGGATATTAAACCTAGTACTTCACTTTTGGTCATAGAATAGCAACAAACCTTACCACAGTTGTCATAAAACTTAACATGGATCACATTCTGATGGGATCTAACAATATATTATCACGTGGTTGTGTAGTGGGCTCAGATGAAGGGAAGATGTCATTAAAGGTAACAGGAAATGCTTGCCAGTGATCACACTATATGACTTAATTCTTAAAGTTAACAAAACTGAGACAAATGTGACATTTTTGTGGTATATAGTATCAATGTATAATTGTCTGTCTGTGTGTTTGAGTGTATGAAAATGTGTGTGTATACAAAAAATATATAAATGTGTGTGTATGTATGTATGTATGTGTGTATATATATATATATATATATATATATATATATATATATATATATACACACACACACATATATATATATATATCTATATATCTATATGGGTCCACTTTTAAATGTTGAAATTCCAAAATATCAACTTTTAAAAAAATTTACCCAAAACATCGAGATTTCAGAAATTCCATATTTGACAGTGGGTAAAAAAAAGAGAGAGACTTGAAATAAAGTGTTTGCAGAGGGCAAGCCCCCCCCTGCAACCCACACCCCCCTACTTAAATATACCAACTCTGAGATCACGCTACATTGAAGAGAACGATAATGCTCCTGTTGCACTTACTGTTCTCTTCACTGTAGTGCGATCTCGGAGTTGGTATATTTAAGTAGGGGGGTGTGGAGGGTGCATGGGGGCTTGCCTCCCTGCAAGCAGTTTGTTTTATTTTATTTTTAACCCACTTTTAAATGTCAAGATTCTGAAATTTCGATGTTTTGGGTACATGTTTTTAAAAGTCGAAAGTTTGGAATTTCGACATATAAAAGTGGATCTATATACACACACACACATATATATATATATATATATATATATATATATATATATATATATATTTATTTTTTTGAAGGCTTTCATTTATGTGATGGACCATTTGTTTGTGCTATATATATATATATATATATATATATATATATATATATATATACATATATATATACATATATATATATATATATAGATAGATATCAAAAACACAAAAATACAAACCAGCTTTCCTTCCTTAAAGAGGAGCTTCTTCAATGTTAAATTACACTCTATGACATAATCAATTTATGTAATTTTTCTGGTGAGAAATGTTTTTTTTTTTCAAATAAAATTTGATTAAATCAGTAAATAATCACCAAATATACAGCCAATAAATATAAAATATTAAAAAAAACTTATTTATGCACAAATATAAAAGACTGTTCTCAAACAGAGTGACATGAAGTGGAAAAATAAAATATTACATGCAATTAAAACAAATAAAGCAGTTCATATAAGCACAGCAAAATCAAGTGGCAAAGAACAAAACTGCTTGCCATTATTTACTGAAAATTTGGTATAAGAAATAGTGTATTTCCTATACATAATACCATTAATATATTAATTTAAAAACACATTAGTTGTACTATAAACACAAAACCTTAATTTAATACATAAAATACAAATTTAATACAATATATTAACATTTTTCTATCATTTCATTTATACCTATATCATAGACAGCACTCACATTTACAATCCTCCTTTTTCTTTAACATGGAAAAACCACAGCTTTTCAGTTTTGTTGGGTAAACTAGGGTTAACCTTATCAATACCTGCAAAGCTAAAAGTAGCCTCCCTATGGGATGTTTTATTGCACTATGTTCCCTGTGACATCACAAGTCACTCAACTGGATGGAAAACCATTACGGGATGTCTCTCCAACATAAAAAGACCTACATTTCCATATAGATAAATAAATAACTCATTCAGATGAACTTTACTAAATTCATGAATCTCAGAAACCCTATGTGTATTAATAGAAGAGAATGACTAAGTTTTTGTAATATAATTACAAAAAAACAGAGTTGGAAAAAGGGTAAAATTCAGAAGATTTCATACCCAAAAAACGATATAGAAATGTCAGTGTGTATCTTTAAAACCTAATAGATGATTATCAGTAGTTTTGCCCTTCAATATCAGTAACAGCATATTTGTGGCAGGACATTAATATAAAATGTGTCACCTTTAATATAGGCCAGTATTTTTGTTAATAACATCCCTATTTTAAATTAATGCCATAAGTAGTAACAAACCTCAAACACTCAGAACCATCTGTCTTCCTTTATTCCCGTTTCTTTAGTTTTCTTTATTTAAATTTGTTTTTGGCCACTGCTTGATGAATGTGCCATGTAGTGCAAACACTGGAAGGGGAGTACTCGGGGCAAAAATATAGTAAAATAGGGGATGTCATGTAACTAGTCTGTTGGAAGTCTGTTGCTATTATGTGGACTGACTTGACCTTTACTTTTGACTAAAACACACAACACACAGAAGAACAATTTGTGAATATTATAAAAGAAGAAACTAAGCAAATATAAACTGAGAAATAAAGTTGAACATACATTATATAGAAGATAGAAGAGAGCTCCTAATATGTATGTTACATAATAACGCATGAAAAATATATTACAGAATAAGTAATAAGTCGTAAAAACTATAACTTTCTGGCAAGAGACATGGGTAGTAAATTTCAGTCATAATTTCTGATTTAGATAAAGGTTAGTGTAATAATAAAGAGAAGGAACATTAGAAGGTTAAGGAATTATAGAAAGGATAAGCTAGAAAGTAGGTAATACAGGAAGGGAAGTGGGATAGATAAAGAAAAAGTCTATTAAGACTGGGGCGACGGGAATGGAAAAGAGTACTAAGATGGTGTGGAGCATGGGCAGGTGACCATCCACACAGCACCAATATACTGCCAAAGGACTAGTTAAATGACATCCCCTATTTTACTATTATTTGATCCGGGTTCTCCGCTTACAGTGTTTGTGCTACACGGCGCATCACACAAACAGTGGGTAAAAAAAGTTTAAATGAAAAAACTAGAGGAAGGGAAAAGCAAATGCCATGCTGTAATATCCTAAGCTCTAAATATCATGGCATGACCTGTGATGTGCATCATATGTTTGGACTGGAAAACCCAATGAGAGATATGTTGGAAAGTAATTATACACATTGTAGTTTTTCCCTTTACAACCCTCACTGGAGATAAAGTTCTGACATAATGATGCTATCAGCTGTCAAACTTTCCAGTTTTAATATAAGTTAAAGGTACAATGATCAGTTAAACACCAGAAATGCAGATAAACAAAGCAGTAACTTAACTATGCACCTTGAGCATCAGACACCAAGGTTTTGTCTCCCAGAATCCAAAACAAAGAAAGCAGGGTATGGCACAGTTATCACTTGAACAGGGTGTTGTGTGATGGTAGTTACAGAAAGAAGTTACAAACGCATGATACACATTGCAGTTTTTGAATTCACAACCCTTACAACAGCAGTCATTATAAAGTTTTGACATGTGGATGCTCTCAACTCTACATTTCCAAGGCCAGCATAAGTCATGGGTACAATAGACAGTTCTACAAAACCAGTGTAGATACAGTAAGCACTAAGTTAGCTATGCACCCTGAACATTAGACACAGAGTTTGTATCCTTGAATCAGAGAGGTAGAACACAGGGATATGGTACAGTTATCACTTGCACAGAATGTTGTTTGTGTGTAGGGGGGCAGGAGGCCTAGACTGACACAAAAGGTTGGCGAGTGTGTGTGAGTAAGAAGGCAGACATTTGGAAAAAACAACACAAGGAAGATAGAGAAAATTAATAACTGCTGTGTGTATGTCTGTAGGGGTTCTCCAGGTTAAATTGGTGTGTGTGTGTGTGTGTGTGTGTGTGTGTGTGTGTGTGTGTGTGTGTGTGTGTGTGTGTGTGTGTATTAACACAGCCAAGCTGAGTGCTTGTTCTACATCTTGTTGTGTTGGAGAGGTGTGAGCCATGCGTGGTAGAAGTTGGCAGTTCATTGTTGTTATCCCTGACTACAAGAACTGGCTCTGCCAGGAGAGTTGCACTGGCAAGTTGACATCCAAGACCACACACAGATGCAGTACTGCTACCTGAACATGACAGCTGTCTGCTGGATGAGGTCCCTTCATGGGAATGCCCAAGACCATGAACCCATGGACTGCCATATCTGTGTGTGGACAGCCCTATCACTGAGAAAGCAGTGGAAGTACTGTCACCATGGGAACATGACCGGGTATGGTCATGTTGGCTGACAGAAGATAAAGTGGCTGACCTACACTCACAAGGATGCCATTCCCCTCCCAGCAGACATTTCATCACAGACACTGCTCATTCCAACATGTTATTCATCTGATCCCTTGAATCGGAAACAAGGTGGGAGCAGTCATGCATGTCAAACTCTGCTACATCCATAATCCTGAGCATTTGTCTGAAGCACCTATGGGAACATGCCTGTGTCTCCATGATAGCTCTAAACATATGTTGAGTGACATAGGAAGTGACACCTGCACTAAGTGGAGGAGGGAAAGCAGGCCCCCCTCTAAGCATCCCTATAAATCATCCTGCATGCCACCTTGCTTACACTTTGACTACGGACAGACTCAACAGGCATGGATGCTGCAGCAGCCACACTTCCCTGATCAGTGTCCTTGCCCTTCATCTATCGAAGATCTGTGCACTCAGTGGACTGGGTAGGCACAGGCATACTGGCTGTGTCCAACATAAATGCAGGGGAAGGCTGTATGTCAACATCTGTGTCAAATTCAACCTCTGCACCCCCACTATCACTCAGTCATCTCTAACACATGTGACAAGAAGGCTGGGGTTTTTATTTAGGTGCTTTAATGCATAAAAACACATCAGGATGGATAGTCACATCTTTAAATATGAACAAACTAGTTAACAGACAGAACTTGCATACATACATGCTTACATCTCAACTGCTTACTACAAAATGGCAGTCTAGCTTGTACATGCTCAGTATTTATACACTTGTGCAAGCCCTTGGATAGCTTCTTGAAGATATATACACATGATCTACATCCTCCCTCTTAAAAAGATTGTCCTTTAAAAAAACAATATTTGAGATAGACGTAAAACAATATTCGAAATAGACATGCACTAGTATACACACTGGAAACAAAACACAAAGTTCATGTCCAAGTTGCTTCATATCTGCTATAAGGTTTAGAGATGCAACCATATCTCGTAACTTAACAATCTGGACCAAACATAGCAACAGGGCATTCTGCGGTGCACAACTCATATCAGGAACTTCTAGATTCATCATTGGAAAGGGAATGTCCTCTGAAACTTTGTCTGGAATTGTAACACCGGACAACTCACTCAGAAGGAGCAATTTTTAGGTGTTATCAGAATCATTTGAAACCGGTGTCTGAGCCTATACCACAGCATATAGCCTATGAGAAGGACTCTTTATCTCAGATTCTACAATATATGACCTCGGCTCTGGACCAGTATTCTTCATGACACCAATCCGATCACAACTTTTTGACATCTGCATCCTTACCACTTCTCCTTCCCATAATGGATTGTGTGGTTTGCTGGTCTTATCATAGTATGACTTCTGGGATAGGCATTTCTTCAACAGATTGGCTTTCACTAACCTGTTGTTCTTGACACATGGAACCAACAATTGATTATTGCTTGGTAATGTGGTTCTGGTTTGTCTCGACAGAAGTCTCTGAGCATGTGAACCAATATGTTTATCACAAGGAACATTTCTGACATTCCAGAGATTTAGGAAAACATCAGTATTATCTCGTTTTGGCTTCTCTAGTAACTGTTTTGCACTTTCAACTGCACATTCTGCCAAACCAGTTGACTGTGAGTACTCTGGAATACTTGTGACAAAATAAAGCCCCATTCTTCAGCAAATCTTTTGAACTCTTGGCTTGTACACTGCTTGCTATTGTCAGAAATATCTTTGTGTGTGATACCATGGACTGCAAAATGATGTTTTATCTTAGTAATGACAGTTCTGGATGCTAGGTTGGGAAGTAGGTCAATCTCAAATCAACTGGAGTAAGAGTCTACTAACACCAAATAATGTTGCCATTCCACTCAAAAATGTCTGTGGCTACTGTTGACCAAGTAGTTCCAGAATTTGGTTAAGTTGAAGTGGTTCCTTCTGTTGATGTGGCTTTGTACTATTACACACTGAACAAGATAAAAGTGCTGTCTGAATGTCTTGTGACATAGAAGGCCAAAATAGTAATTCTCTCTCCCTTCTTTTGGTAGAATTGATACCTGGGTTACCATGATGCAAGACAGTAATGTATTCTGGTTGCAAAGACTTTGGAACAATCACGTTTGGACCTTTCATTATGACACGTTTGTCAGCCAAAAATCTCATATGTATATGGAAAGTAAGGTTGCACTTCTTGAGTTAAATTAGATTGCTTTGATGGCCAACCTTGATTGATAAAGTGAATGAGCCTTTGTAAAACTGGATCCATGGCTGTGTGATCTCAAAACTCATCAAGACATGTGGAAGAGAAATTTCTCTTTTCCATGACTTCAAAATTAAGTTTCTCATTCTCTTGCTGTTCTGTGGTATTTCTGGGTGATTTGGACAATGTATCAGCAAGATAAAGAAGTTTGCCTTTCTTGTAGACAAGATTGAAATTGTACTTTTGCAATCTCAACATCATGTGATTCAGTCTGGCTGGGGCTGAATGCATAGGCTTTCTCAAGATAATGACTAAAGGTTGGTGGTCTGTTTCGATCTGGATAGGTCTACCATAAACACAATCATGGAACTTTGAACATGCAAACACAATTACCAAAAGCTCTTTCTTGATCTGAGCATACTGCATCTCAGTTTGGGTAAGAGTTCTCGATGCATAGGCAACTGGTTGATCCTCTTATAGAACGACTGCACCTAGACCAAATTTTGAAGCTTCACAGGAAAGTGTTACTGACTTGTGGACATCATAGTTTCTGAGTGTTGGTGGACTAGCAATTCTATGTTTCAGGACTTCAAATGCTCTTTGGTGTTGCTCTACCCAAGACCAGGATAAATCTTTATGTGTCAGCTCTCTGAATGGTGCTGATAGTTGGCTCAAGTCTGGAATGAACTTGCCTAGGTAGTTGACCATACCAAGAAAACATTGCAGGGCTGAAACATTGTCTGGTACTGGCATCTCAAGAATGGCTTTTTGTTTTGAAGGGCCTGGTCATAGGCCTGTACTAATAAATAAATGACAACATAAGTAACTTCTTGTACCTTGAATTTGCATTTCTGTGCACTGAGCTTAAGATTCACTTGACATGCCCTTTCCAGAACTTTTCTGAGGTTTCTGTCATGTTCTGCTTCATCATGACCTCCTGCCATTATGTCGTCTACTATGATAGCACAAGGATACCCAGAAATATTTTGCTCCATTGCTCATTGAAAGACTTCACTTGCAGAATTTATCCCAAATGGCATTCTCAAAAATCTGTACCTGCCAAATGGAGTGCTAAATGTAGTGAGCAATGATGATTTCTTGCCAAGCTGAATATGCCAAAATGAACTCTTTGTATCTAAGACAGAAAAAATAGCGGCATTTGACATCAAGGCTGCGACTTCTTTGACTGTGCACATTGGATGATGAGGTATTTGTAATGCTTTGTTCAAATCTCATGGGTCAGTACGTATTCTGATGTCATCTGAGCTTTTCTTCTGAGCTACCACCATGGAGGATACCCACTCAGTTGGAGTTTCAACTGGACAAATTACACTTTGTTGCACCATTTTATCTAACTCAGCTTTGACTCTGTCCTGCATGGCTATTGAAAGTTTTCATGCTGGCCTGATAAATGGACTGACCTCTGGGTCTAACTTCAAGGAGTACACAACTGGAAGCTTCCCTAGTTTGTCTTTGAAAAGATCAGCATAGGTAGAAAAATGTACTGGGCAAAATTAGAGTAGTGTTCTTTCAAACTAATATGATGGACTTACTTATTAAATGAAAGCAGTCCCATTTTCAAACTGTCTCTGAGCCCTAATAATGACTGGATGTGACTCTTGACCACATAAAATAATAAGTTGTAGCTTCTTCTAGCAAAAGTAACATGAAATCACTACTGAGCCTTCGGTTTGAATTTCATCACCTCCATAAGCAACAAGGTTTGCACACCTTGCCAAATCAAGCCTTTCACCTTTATACACTCCTGCAAATGTTTCTGCCGATATAACATTGAACTTGGAACCTGTGTCAGTTTTGATCTCTATGGGTTTGCCATTTATGTGGACAGTACAAAATACTTCATTTTTTGCCCTTGAATCTATGGCATTGACTGTTTAATGAAGCACTGACACACCATCAACATAAAAAGTAGCATGCGGCCCTACTCCATAGCTTTCTTACTGAGCAACTTGTTCCTTAAAATGGTCCCTTTTAATAAAAGAATGTGGGCCTTTTGATTTACAAAACCTTTAAAAATTATTCTGCTTATTGCATTTGTGGCATTGCTGACCAAAAGCTAAACATTTTTCCTTTTTAGATTCATGGCTTCCTCTACAATTACAACAGTTGGCAATGAAACTAGGTTGGGGCCCATGTTTTGAGTTTGCTGACTCACTCTTATGCTTCACTGAGACTGTGCGAACTCTGGAATTTGCTTGAAAGCTCTGGGGTTTACCAGTGCGTGCTGCAGGGGTTACAGTGGCTGCCATGTGCTTGGGCCTATTTCCTTTAATAATGTGCTGCATACTATCAACATGAGCTCTGTCACCTGTGCCTTCTAGAGCTGCTCTCATTTGTAAGCATATTTGTGTGCTTTTCTTTGTGCTCATATATCTGACAAATCTCAATGGCTTTATTCAAAGTTAAATCAGTGTCATGAAGCAAAATCTTTCTCACAGTATCATCTTTTATACCACACACATCTGTCCTTTATCAATTAATCCCTTATATCACCAAATCTGCGCATTTAAGTTACATATACTGCAAATATTTCACCAGACTTTTGATCCTTTGTGTAAAATAAGTACCATTCCATTGTAACATTCATTTGGGGGTTACACATTTCTCTAAATTTATGCTTTAAGCACTTGGGTCCTCCCTTGATTCAGCCTGTACAACAATATGATGGTATTTCCCCTCTCCTGTATAGATAGCAGGTGCATATACAAATGAGCATTCTCTTTCTATGGCTTCTGACCCAGCTAAATTAAGCAGAATAAATGCTTTTGTACAGTCATCTTTATCAAAAAATGCAGCCTGTATGTCATACTCTTTCTCAAACACTGTCCAGTTCTCAGCAATGTTACTGTCAAACACAAGTGCACTGGGTTTTTGAAATCTGTCTGCCATGCCCACAAAGTATGCTAAAACACACTGAAAAGATGGCCCCTGCAATTATTTGTGAGCAAACAGTTTTGTGAGCTTGTAATAACATTCGAATGCACAATAAACTCTCTGAAGCACTGTACTTAGCAAAATATGCTTGTAATGGCTGTACTCTAAGAAATATGCCTTGTAATGGCTGTACTTTGTGAAATAGCTTTACTGTATCACTGCACACACATGCGAGCACTTTATACAATTCTTTTTTTTTTAATAATTTTTATTGATTTTACAAATTTGAAAAATTGCAATTAAAATACAAATGAACACCCAAAAAAAAACATTTACAAGAATCCACAGCAATAACAAGTTAGTAAAAGCCATCAATATTTTTCTAACAAATCACATATTTTTTCCCATATTTTTTCTGATGAGTAATATTTGGTGTCCTGATATTTAAAGTTAAAAGTTCTTTCTTGCAGATGCTTTTGGCTCAAATAATGTAATCGTTAAAAGACAAAGCAGTTTTACATTTCCAATTTTTTGTAATTATTTTCCTATCTAGAGATAAAATTGACCAAAGGAGAGGCAACTATAGTCTGGGGACAACTTCTGGTACTGGAGCATTAAATAAAATGAGTGAATCAGATATACAACATTTGTCAGTCCATAGTGCCTGAGAAAACTTTATAAATTCATTCCAAAAGGGTATGGCCAGTATGTATTTTAATATCATATGGTCCCAATCTGCTTGTATATCACAATTACCTCTCCAGCATTGAGCTTCCTTTGTTTTATAGATTAGTCCAGTTTTGTAAGGGGTTAAAAAAGGTTCTATGTATACATTTCCAATTAGAGATTCTCCAGTAAAGACAGGATGCTGTTTTACAACTTGATTTTATGATCAATTTCTTATTATCTATCGAGAACTCAAATCCATTTATTTTTTGTAGAGTAATTCCAAAAGTTTAAATTCAAATTTGTAAACTCCGCTCTTATGATCCTATATATTACTGATGTGTAAGATTTATTGTGGAAAGGAGTGTAGTTGATATTTATCAAGAAATCTAAGATTTTAGGTATCAGTTTTTTCTTTATAATTCATTGTTATTTTGAATTTATCATTTACATATGTTATGCAACTATGAATGTTTATCCAATTATCTTTGGTTAGAGAATATTTTGAGAGAAGAAATTCAGTGGTATGCAATTTATTTCCATTTAAAAACTGATGCCAAAATAATAAGTTGATTTCCTGAAATTCTAATATCTTGCTTTTATTAAATGTTTCTAAACAGCCCATAGTGTTAGGTATGGGAAATATTAGAAAGAATAAATCCTTAAGTATATAATTTGTGGAGTCTATATTACATAGTTGGACAAGCAGAATGTCAACTAACCTTTAATCAACACATATGTGTCGAAGCTGCATTTTCAGCGAACAGCCAAATCATTGATTTCTTTCCAAGGGAAAGAAATAGGTTGGCCGTTCTTTTAAATCTGTCCTTTTCCCGATTGTAGTGCGATCTCAAAGTTGGTACATTTAGTTTAGCCCCCCCCACTTTATAGTGTTTTTTTAATGTGGTGTGCATGGTTGGCCTATCGATTTCTTTCCCTCCTTACATCTCAACTGCTTACTATAAAATGGCAGTCTAGCTTGTATGCGTTCAGTATTTATACACTTGTACAAGTCCTCGGATAGCTTCTTAAAGGTATATACACATATATTGAGCTACAGTCACCATCACTGTTAGACTCTGCTGCTACACTGACATCAGGTGTGAGAATATCCTGTGATAAAAAACAAGACACACAGGAATACATTAATACCGGCACAATTATAGTTCAATACATGTTAAAATAACAATGCTGCCACTATTACAGACAGTCCAGGAATACACACAACACATCTGAGAGCAAACTCACACACTGCAGTATTTGTTTAAATTGATCAGCAGTGCTGACATCAAACTATATGGCTTACCAACTTTAGAAGGCAAGCTTTCCTGGAGGCCTGATGGCCCTGAAAGAAGTTAAGCAAGAGGTAGGGGCAACAACATTACAATCAACTGTGACACAGGAGGTAATACATTTGACCATTTATAGCTGCAGTAAACAAGTATTTTAACAAAAATGTGGCTGACAACTCCAAGCTAAGCTTATAACAGTAACAATCAAGTCCCCCAACCAAATAAATACATGTGACACAATTAACTTATTCATTTAAATTCACTAAATATACAACAGTATTCAACAGTTCAGATAACAAGTCTACCAGTAAGCTCCTCTTGGGATGTGGTTGGTATATCTGACACGCTGGCTCCCTCATAAAGCACATGGTGGACTTCAGTTTCCTGTGAGCTTTGTGTTGTCTTTAAGTCAGCTAGAAACTGCTCATTGAGGGTTAGTGGTGGTTCCCTAGCAGAGCCTCCATCTATAACCAAAGGTCATGGCCTATTGCAGCTGCTCTCCTTCTTGCAGCAGTGATTATATCAGTGGCCCTGCGGTACACATGTTCATAGGTTCAGCCATGGCTACCCAAGGCATTCACATCAGCAAGAATGTGTTGCCATACTATGAGCCTACAGCCCATATCTTGTCTTCCCCTTTGCAGGAGAAAGGTACCAGGTTGCTGAAAACTATCAATTATAACATTGTTTTTGGCATCTGTAAAGGGTCTTAGACATGGATTTAAATTACTCAATGCCATGATTTTAGATGGCCTAAGAGAAAATAGATGTATAATACACATAAGTATCACATAACTATAAAATATTGTTTACATATACATTAGAAAAGGTAGGCAGTCAATATTACCCACTGGAGAAACATAAAACAGGCCAGAGATGTGAAATACTAACAACAGGCAGGATGCAAAACAAGGAGAGTAACAAGAGTAACATATCCTTGTTCATGCCATAACAGTAACTCACCTTAGCCCCCAACCCACGAAAGCACAGGCAAATGACCCTTTTCACTAACATACCATCTTTGAAATGCTACAAGTGCTGTCAAAGGACCTGTAACTGAAACACGTCTGCTTATTTCTCACACAGCATTCATTTCCATTTATTTTAATGTCTTGCCAATCATGTCTACCACTGCAATGGCTGAATAAACATGGCCGTGACATCAGTACACTTCTAAGTAATGCATACAGCTGACAGTGTAAAAGCCTGTGCTTCACATTATTGTTAAATACATTCCAGCATATGCAGTATGTAGGTAACAAAATAGAACCATACCTTGTGGGAAAGAATACTCCTCTGTAGAGATATCATGAAGAAAATGCTTGTTCTCATTCTTCCAAACATATAGAAGTAACATCAACTTGCCTAGCTACAGGGATGCCTTTTTATATGGTGTACATTATTAATGGATTGCAGCTGAAAGATATTACTGCTTGGGAGGAGCAAATCACAATAGCACTGCAGGCTGAATTACTTCCACTAGGTGTGTCATCTTAGATCTAGAAAGTATTGCACGTAAGGTTGAAAATATAAGTAGAGCACTTCACTGGCCGTCTTTAAGAGAAATTTTGATGAGTGGATGGGCAATAGGAAGTTTATCCCGAGGATTACTTCAGTGGCTTTGCTTGACAGGGGTATTGGAAACTAACTTTGGGCAGCATGATGCCAGGGAATCTTTTTGGGCTAGGCTTATATAGGCTCCAGGGCCATTAGCCTAGTACACACCTATGACAGGTTATGTCCCTCAACATCCAAGCTGGTCTTCATTTCTTTACAGGTGCATATTCCATGATTTTCAATTCATATCCTCACATATTTTAAGGAGAATGATGTTGAATGGGTTAAACAGTGCATATCTCAGAGTACTGTAGCACAGTCTACCATGGGTGACTGACTCCACCATATTGCCCATTCACGGCATCGGATGAATGAGAAGTGAAAACGAGGGCTGTCTGTGATGGACAGAGTGGTGTCTATTATGGAAAGGGCAGTGCCTGTGATGGAATGTCTGCTGGGAGGGGAACAGCATCCTCATGGGCATAGCTCAGCCACATTATCTGCTATCAGCAAATGTCTCCATGTCTGATCACTCTCACATAGTCCTACTATTTCCAGTGCTCCATTGCACAAACGTGGCAGGCCATGGGGATCATGGTAGTGGGTGTCCCCATGAAAGGAGCTAGTTCAGCTGACATCAATAACAATCAGGTAGTAACACTGCATTGACAATGGCCTTGGATGTCAGCATGCCAGTGCAACTCCTGTCAGAGCCAGTTCTGCTGGTGGGGGGTGCCAGCAATGAACTGCCACCTCTACCAACACAGATCAAACATGTTTGACAGACCAAGATATAGAGTGAGCACAGAGCTTGGCTGTAGTCATGCACATACTCACACAGCTATTTCACCTGGAAAACCTCTATAGATACACACACACACACCACAGTTACTCATTTAGTCTTACTGGCCATTTGTTGTTTTATACATATGTCTGGCATTTTTTGTTCCTTACTCACACATGCTCAGTGATTTTGAGTGTCAGAGTAGGGTCCCCCCAACAGGATTGTCTGCAACATGATGATAACTGTGTCATATTCCTGTTTTCTGTCTTTTGGATTCAAGGATGCAAATGCCTTATCACTGATGATCATGGTGCATAGGTAACTCATTGCTTAGTATATTTGCATTTGTGTTGTTGAAGTGGTAATTGTACCTTGAACTTATATTCTCCTTGAAAAGTTCAACAGTTTATAGCATCAAAATATCACAGCCTTATACTGATCTCACCTGTGAAGGTTGTGAAGTAAGAAACTGCAATGTGTATCATTAATTTCTAACTTTTCCCTTTAAGGATTTCCCAGTACAAACATCTGGTGCACATTATAAGTCATGCTATCATATTCAGATATTAGGATTGTATGACAGAACTGTAGAAATGTAATCAGATGGACCACATGCCTTTTTCATCAACATAGCACAGAGGCTATAAACTATGCAATGATGTATGTGGATAGAATAAAAGCCATTTCATTATAAACTGTATGATACAGGATGAAGTCACATGTTAATTGCCTCCAGCCCACTGTCGGACCATGGCCTGTTGGGATTACTGCAGATCCAAAACTATCCTATAACTATAACATCAGCAGAGTCTGTTGAGGCCAGAATAAGTGTCCCACATGCTGGTGCAAACTCTCTTGGTAATGTAAAGCAACAGCTAACAGACACTCACACACACACACACACACACACACACACACACACACACACTTGACTACAGTAAGAATACAAGCCCTACCTATCAAATACAGAGCCTGTAGAACACAGTACTTTATGTAAGTACCACAGCTCAAGTCCAACTTGGAGTGTGTCAGACAACAGTTTATAGCTGACAATATTAGCAGTGTCTGTTAAAGACAGAATAAGTGTCCCACATGCTGTGTAAAAGGCTCTCAGTAATGTCAAGCAACAGTTAACACACACACAAACACACACACATACTTGACTGAAGTGAGACTAGAACCCCTGCCTATCTGGGTGCACAGACTACAGAACACAGTAGTTAATGCAAGCACCATGACACAAGTCCGACTTTTACAGGACTGCAGACGTATTTATAGTAGATGACATTAACAGGCCACATGGAAGAAAATAGGTTGGGAGGGCTGCATGAAATGGTTGTGTAGGCTTGTGCAATTATCAAAATACTGGCAATCCATGTCCTTGGAGAATTAACTGTAGTATACCATGTCTACTCTGCTGACTAGACACACACAAACACAGTCAACTGCAGTGAGAACTGAAACCCTACCTAAGTGTACATACCTCAAGACACAAGTCTTAAAGTAAGAACCACAATACATGTCTGATTTATACAAAAAGTGCAGGTGCACTTATAGTAGATGATATCAGCAGGCCGTGTGGTACACAGCAGCTTGTGAGGGCCTGCCTAGGCACATATCTTCATAGAGTTATACAAGGTTAACAGCCTAATAGCAATAGGTTGTTTATAAGCCTAGCTGTGTAGCAACACAAGTACCCTTATTGACCTTAGTTGGATGTTTGAGTTTAGCAGAGTGAGGTTGTGAGCACCACAAACTAGCCCTGCCCATGATGGAGGACACAATATTATATAATACACTTTGTAGTGTGGTTGATATATGTGTGGAAAAAGTACTAAGACCCCAGTGTTGCAGTGCTTGGTGGTGCGGGGGGGGGGGCAACACATGAAGGTATTAGTAAATATATGATGTATAGTTAGATCAGGTACTTGGTTTGTAATGTTTCCACATGTAGTTTTATGTCAGACAAAGGAAATGGAGAATAAACATGAATAATGAAGCATGATATATACAGTCCCATAGCACAGCGAGCAGCTAGTTTGTACAATGGTGAACAAAGTGTACAAACATATGAGATGTACCTGTTTGCATGTAGAAAACACTGTGCAAAAAGAAGCCACATTGCAAATGTCGGATAGTTCCATCTGTACTCCAGGCCTGGTTTTCTGCAATGCCCAAGAGCATTAATTTACTATTTCTGGTTTATATTTGTGACTAGCTGCTTCCTAGGTGTTCTGGTGTGTCCTATTTCTGCAAAGTGTTGATTTTTACAAACCAAAGGAGCACAGCTAAACCTCTAATGTATTTGTTGTTCAGTAAAAGTAATAGGAATACGAAAATGAAAAAAAAAAGAGAAATAAGTGACTTGAGGAAAACCAGTGTATGACACACAGTAGAACATGATAGTACATATGAGATAGTTCTACATAACTCAGGATTTCAACTCTCATACCAAAGCATCTTCAGAAATCAGGATGAATATCTTAGTCTTCTTTGCCACAGAAATAGCTTTGCAGCAAAGGACTGAAGTTATTCTTCACACAACCAACTGCAACAGAATGTACACTGCTATCAAACCATTAGCTGTTATTTGTACATTTCATTATCATTATTATATTTGGATGTAGTGCACTTACTGAGCATACAACCTGTTATGATTATGCCTGCAAATATACAGCTGTGTCTTACATTTCTGTGTTTCTTGGTAATTCATGACTTATCTGACCAGTAGTGTGAGACATGCAGTGTGTAAACCATTCAAAATGTTTGGCCTTAAACTGTGTGAGAATATTAACTGGGGGAGTAATATGATATGCAGTTGCCAACAACTGAAGGCCAGGTTGGATGGCACACACAACCATATACTGTTCTTTTGGGGGTAGCAAAGGTGTGTTATTGTTATGGTACAAACAAGGGTGCACTGCTCTTTTGGGGGTGGACAAAGCTCAGTTACTCTTATGTCACAAACAAACATAGCCTGTTTCTTTGGTAGGTAGCAAAGGTGAGTTACTGCTATGGCACAAACAAGGATATGATGTGGTTGTTGCTCCCCTTGCTCTATATCCAGCCTGTTGCTTGATCTTGGGAAGGATTGTGAAGTCAGAAACCACAATGAGTATTATTTCTTTCTAACTTCTCTCTCTAATGATTTACCAGTACAAAGTTAGGGGTTCTAAATTAAGGGCATGCACTGATCATCAGTACTTTTGAGAGGGATGACTGTGTGAATCTTTGATGCTTGAGGCCTTAGACATACTAATGGGAACATATACATAAAATAATTGCTCTGCTCTCACATGTTAGGTAGTTTCTGTAGAAATCCAGCATATTTACCTGATTACTGTACCAAGTAAAGAAATTGAAGGATATGCCATAATATTATTAAAGAATACACTCTAGATTTAGGACATAGCTTGCAAATGCAACAGTTGACACAGTTTTAGTTCAGGGCTGAATCTGTCTGCTGCAAGCAATACACAGTCAATACATGGGGAGGTAAAAGTTGTGTGAGTTGCCTTGTATCAATTTTAATATGTGTATGTGAGTAGGAGATTGGTATTAGGCACCTAGGTGGTCAGTGAATGTGCTATGCATTGTCTTTTAGCCAAAGCAAGGACATGCTGAGCATGCCTACTTTTGTCTCCAGCCACAGCAGCTGGTCATTCCTCATCTGAGTCCTCCTTTGTCTGTGCCTGTGGTGACCTAAGCATTGGTGGGAGGTTGTGTGTCCCTTCCCCTTGCTGATCCTGCTGCAGCTGTTTCTGCAGGATCAGATTGTGTAGCATAGCACATACTGTGAAGATTTGTGCACATGTACATGGATTACACTGCAGGGCTCCACCAGATGTTTCTAGGCACTTAGAACCATGACATCTGCAGCCCAAACACACACTCTGTGATGTTTCTGGTTTGAGATTGTGCCTTATTATGGTGTTCTTCTGTGCATGTGTGTGCACTTCTAATGAGTGTCACCAGCCACCATTCCAGTGAATAGCCAGCATCCCCCAGTAAATGGCCCCTGTGGGATGCCCCCCCAGCAAACATCTGGCACAGCTATGATGTATGAAAGATCAAACTGCAGAAAAATATAAATAAACCACCAAAACTGAGAAGAACACACTTTATAATAGCAAAGCTTTCGGATAAAATCCTTCTTCAATACTAATACAAACAAATCTAAAAACCAAATGGTTTAAATACAGGTCAGCAAAGTGACATAACCAGCAGTCCAAAGATCATGTGACCACAAGTATACAAAACAAAAATATTAAAATTAATAAAACATGAAATTATCGCAACTTGGTATGTTGCAATTTAACAGGAACAGGTTTCAGGGTAATCATATTATTTAAACCTGGAGGATGGTCAGAATTCAACCTAAGAATCCATTCATACTCTTTTAATTCAAGTAAGTTACCACTATCACCACCTCTGGCAGAGAGCCGTACTACATCAATAACTCTAAAAGAAAATCTATGCTCAAAACCTGAATCAACTATATGTTTATACAAGGCATTACTATCAATGGCCCTTCTGATCTCCGATTTTCTTTTAGAGTTATTGATGTAGTATGGCTCTCTGCCAGAGGTGGTGATAGTGGTAACTTACTTGAATTAAAAGAGTATGAATGGATTCTTAGGTTGAATTCTGACCATCCTCCAGGTTTAAATAATATGATTACCCTGAAACCTGTTCTTGTTAAATTGCAACATACCAAGTTGCGATAATTTCATGTTTTATTAATTTTAATATTTTTGTTTTGTATACTTGTGGTCACATGATCTTTGGACTGCTGGTCATGTGACTTCGCTGACCTGTATTTAAACCATTTGGTTTTTAGATTTGTTTGTATTAGTATTGAGGAAGGATTTTATCCGAAAGCTTTGCTATTATAAAGTGTGTTCTTCTCAGTTTTGGTGGTTTATTTATATTTTTCTGCAGTTTGCTCTTTCGTTAATTTTTTTACTGCATTTCTGAGAACAAGTTAAAGGGTCATGTTGCAGTCCTTTATCCATTTATTTGACATGGAAGTGGTGAAGACTGTTAATTCTGTTAAGTCTCTGTTTATGAATGAGACTAACCCCTTACTACAGTTTGCCTCTTCGGTTTGTTCTACACCGAAAGGTGATGAACATTGGAAATCTGAGAATGTTTCAGATTTTCATAAAAAGCTGAATCTTTTTGAAAGAAAAGTGGGTGCCTATAAACGCTTGCAATGGCAGTGTTTTAGCTTCTCTGAATATTTAGATAAAGGTATTGTCCCACGTGGCTTGAGAGTTCTCAAGATGCCTTCATATGGGAATGCTTATCCTGAGCTTCTGAAGTGGTGGCAGCAACCTAACATCAAATTAAGCTTGGATTATATGAGCTTAATGAATGAATTCTTTTCAACTATCGAGAAGGAACTTAAAGATGAGATACTAAATATGGAAAATGAATTAATGGATATGCCTGTGTTTGTGTCTATGGGTGAGTTATATCAACAGTTACTTGACAGAACACAGGCATTGGATGACCGTTTGGAAGTAACGAAGAAGCGTAAGCTCACGCGTGATATCAACGACTTCCAAACGGGTCATATTTTCTCATGGCCGAAAAATGATCAAACTTTTAAACCTAATGCTGCATTGCGTAGTAGTAAGAGAAACTTAGATGTTTTTGATGGCTTTCCTGAAGCTGCAGCGGTTGCTGTGCAACAACAGGAACCAACTTTGGCAATTTCGTTGAATCATATGCAAGTGAATACGCCTACACTGGTGACGTTAATGCTAGCCTCCACGAACGTCTGTTCTCAGTCGGAACTGGGTGACAAGCAAGATGGAGAGGCTAATTCGCATTCTACTGTGGTTAAGAAAGCACAGCAACTTGCATTTAATTTTTCTGACAAACGTTTTCATCTGGAACAGCCGGAGGCTGTAACTGAGTGTTCCTCTCCAAGAAGGAAACCGTTTATGGGACAAACAATTATTCCAGGCAAACGCAAAAATGAGAGCCCTTTAGGGCAGGGCAAAGTAAGTCACAAATGACTAAAGGCATTCTTAACCTGTCAGCCTTTAACTTGAACTCTGCTCATTGCTCATTATTACGTAAAGGGCTTAACTTTATCCCCACAGCGAAGGGTGATCTAGTGACTGCGCTCACAGATCTTAAAATTTTCATTAGAAATGTAAATTTAAAAGTTTTGTTTGGTAATTCTGTTGTTAATGAAGTTTCATGTAAATGACGTAGTACCTTTATACCTTCTAGTATGCCTGTGGTGACGGCATTTCATGATTTGTGCGAGAGGGAGCTAAGAAGGCTGTACGCAGACTGTAATATTTCGAGATTTTCTCGCTTCAATTTAACATTTGATGAATATCAAGCACTTAAAAGTTTACAGGCGAGTAAAGATTTAGTAATCAAACAAGCCGATAAAGGTGGGGCTGTAGTTCTTATGGATCGGCCTAAGTATATGTCTTTGATTTACGTTTTACTTGATGATGTTGAGGCTTTTAAATGTATTACACCACTAGATGTTAAAAAATGCATTAATTATGTTAATATGGTGATTTATGATTTGCAAATTAATGGCAATATTACTTTGGATTTATTTCATTTTTTTACTGTTTTTTGTCCAATTATCCCTTGTCTTTATGGGTTAGCCAAGATCCACAAGTCAGTGACCAACCCCCCCATGAGACCAATTGTGTCAGGAGGGGGATGGATCACCGAACCTATATCCATATAATTGCAAACACAATTACAGCTATATTTACCTAAATGCACTTCTGTGCTAAGAGATACATCTGATTTTCTTTGTAAATTGCGTGTTTGGTTTAATAGTATTGGTGGTTCCTTTGGACAAAGTGAGTATTTATTTGTAACGCTTGATATATCATCCCTTTTTACTGTAATATCGCATGATTTTGGTATTGAGTCCATCAGACAATTTTTGACCTCTCAATCTTCTCTTGTGAATAGATACGTTGAGAATATTTGTTCTCTTCTAGATGTAGTTTGAGAAATAACATCTTTTTGTTTGATGAATGCTTATATCTGCAACTCACTGGTGTAGCCATGGGTACTCCTGTGGCTAACACTTATGCCAACTTGGTGTTATACCAATGGGAGAAAGCTTATATCTATAGTATTGACAATCCTTTTGTTAGTAATATATGTTTTTATCAATGTTTCGTTGATGATTGCTTTATGGTATGGAAAGGTTCGTTTTCACAGTTGAATGAATTTGTTAATTATCTAAATGCGACCACCAGTTTCTTGAAATTTAAGATGGATGCTTCTGATAGTGAGATCAATTTCTTGGATGTTAAGATACAACTACGTGAGGGCTCTATCCATACTAGTATTCACAAAAAGGAGGTAAATTCTGATAGATACATTAACTACTCCAGTATGCATGCCCCACATGTCTTTGAGGGGATTGTGACTTCACAGTTTAATCGAGTTAGTAGATTAAATACTGATGATGCTATATTTAACTTACAGTTGGATGAGATGTCCAAAGAGTTCTTGGATAGTGGTTATGATACTAATTTAGTCTTAGATCTAAAAACGAAAGTCTTAGCTAATAGGAAGACAATACTGAAGACGATTTTCCTTGGGGATGATGATGGTTCTGTTAATTTAGAATGTTCAAAAGTATGTACCAGGTATATTACTAGCTATAATACCTTGACTTGTTTTGTAAAACAAATAATCCAGAGGAATTGGGTTGTACTAATGGCCTCTAGTGAGATTAAAGATATTCTTGGCGATAGGCCCTTTTTCTCATATAGAAATATGAAGTCCTTGAAGAGTATGTTATGTTACAAAGATTTTTCTAGACCTGTAGAGAGGACTTCTACCACTAAGCCGGGTACGTATGGTTCTTTGAATTGTTCCTGCTGTTCTGATATTGTAGTTGGGTGCAGTGATAAGTTCAAACATCCTATTAGTGGTAAAGTTTATCAGTTTAATTTTTCTACCACTTGTGTTACATATAATGTGGTATATCTAGCTAATTGTGTGAAATGTACTGCATTCTATGTGGGTAAGACCACTAGAAAGCTAAAAGAACGTATCATTGAACACAAATCGGAGATCAGAAGGGCCATTGATAGTAATGCCTTGTATAAACATATAGTTGATTTAGGTATTGAGCATAGTTTTCTTTTAGAGTTATTGATGTAGTACAGCTGTCTGCCAGAGGTGGTGATAGTGGTAACTTACTTGAATTAAAAGAGTATGAATGGATTCTTAGGTTGAATTTTGACCATCCTCCGGGTTTAAATAATATGATTACCCTGAAACATGTTCTTGTTAAATTGCAACATACCAAGTTGCGATAATTTCATGTTTTATTAATTTTAATATTTTTGTTTTGTATACTTGTGGTCACATGATCTTTGGACCGCTGGTCATGTGACTTTGCTGACCTGTATTTAAACCATTTGGTTTTTAGATTTGTTTGTATTAGTATTGAGGAAGGATTTTATCTGACAGCTATGATGTATGCCAGATGTGGGAGTCATGATAAATGCCAGGGTTGCCAGCACACACATTCAATATAATTGCCTGAGCATTAAACATGACTTGGCAGTTGTTGTAGTGTTATCCCTTGCTGTTAATGTAGATTCTATCCTGCTCACCAGGTGATGACTTAATGTGTACATGAGTACAATCTGTGGCACCCAGTACTTCAGGGTAGTAGGGTAGTGTACTACTCAGTAGAAATGTTGCATATTGATGGCCCTCTCCTCAGAACTATGAGAAAAACATATGTGCTCAGTAGCATGTATGAGCAGAGCATCCAGGAACTGGTGGAGGATCCTGGATGCTGATGCCTGTGACACCTCTATCATGTCCCCAGTTGGTCTTTGAAAAGTACCTGTAGCTAATATTCTAAGGACTACACATATCTTAGCTTCCACTGGAATGGGTTTCCTTCAGTTGGTTTAGGCTCTGAGTTGAGAGTGGCAGAAATCACATAGTTTGTTTAATGTGTCCCTGTCCACCCTGTAGGGCTGTACAATCTCCAGGTCATGTAGCATCTGAAATGTTACCCTGGGCATGAACACTCTTTTCCTTCTTGGCCTAGGCCTATTGTTGCCAGCACCAGCAACACTGACTTCAGCCTGTAGCACACACACATATGGAGCAAAGATGCAGCAGCCCGTAGCATTGTTTCCCTTTAAAATTTCCTTCTTTACTCTAATGGTATTGAAATATTTATAAATAAAACAGAATGCTACCTGGATGCTTTATAGCTTGTTGACTAGCTCTACATGCTGAAAATCACATAGTTATACTGTAATTAGCACCTATGAAAATTACCTACTGCTTAACTGAGTGCATTAACTCTGTTGCTGCTCATTAGTGTGTGATGTGCACCTCCACATAAATAAGATAAACAAACACTGGGTATTATTACAGCCCTCCTTTCCCGTGACATCATGCAAACATGGAGCACAAAAACTGATTTAAAGTTTGCACCCCATGTATTTGAACCTAGAACCATCTGTACTTCAGTCCTACATATACAAGTACTGCCAGAGGAATAGTTACATGTCAGGGATAGAGAAACCTGCCATTCATTCCTTCATTTCTCATGGTTCATAGATTCATACTAGGCTATTGGCCCTAGGGCCTATACAAGCCTAGCCAAAAATTGTGTTAAGTGCCGTATTGCACAAGGACAAAAATAATTAAAAAACAACTTGAAGTAGACAGAGATGACACATTTTAGCAAAACATAAAGGTTGAAACAAAACTCATGAATTGTGCACTGCTTACATGCACTTTCACCTGTCACAGACCTATGTGTATACATCTGTAAGTGTAACCTGATACCCCCCCCCCCCACCAATGCCATCATTCACTATTGCCATCCATTGAAAACAAACACTGCGGAAGTGCTTACACAAAGTGAACATCACTAAATGGTTACATTTTTTTGCGATTCAACAGTTCTAATGAGTTTTGACCTCATTTGCATCTTCACCCTGTTGACATCTCTGAATTTACATGGTTGGTAATCGTGTATGCAGGGAAACTGAAGGGGATCCCAATGTTGTAAACACAAGGGAGGGTATTACTTTGCTATACATCTGCACAGATGAATACAGCTTTGATATAATTTGACTGTATTCCGTCATCTACATACTGCATATGCTTACATGACAGAATGAATAGTCTGTTCATAGGGTTTACTCTTTTAGCTGTCTACATTAGTTACAAGTATATTCTTCATTTGGGGTTGGTGGAGCAAAGCTGCAGTTATGTCATGGCACTTAAAAAGGATTGTTGCTATTGTTACTCTATTTTTGTATCATCCATCCTGTCTAATAGTGTAATAATGTGTCTGCTGTTACATGTTAAGGTCAGTTCTGTACAAATGTAATAACTTTTACTTGCTCTTGTTTCTGTGTGGACTGTTTTATGTAGCTATATTCAAAATGTTTTCGAATACATGGGCAACAGTAGCATGGAGTCTACACAGTTGGGTTAGATCTTGCTGAATCACTCCACCATGTTGTCTTGCTTCATTAGTATGCAGTTCATCTACTTATGCTGCAATTTGTATTCCACAAAATTTTCCATGTTTATGAGTGAGTGTGCACTGCTACACATAGATTATCGAACCTAAAACTTTTCGTGGCCATGTGCTCATCGTGGCTTGATGTGCACACACTGAAAAATGACTGTATAGGCTTTATTGAATCCCCCTCCTTTGACTTTGTCTTATCGGATATTTTACCACCAACTGATTTCTAATTTCAGAAGGTATAACCTGATTAATAACCATTTCATTCAAAAAGGAATCAATAGATTTTTTAAGAACACTTGTGAGATCTAGTTCCAGATTTACATAAGTTAGAATTGGGGAGTTCACCTCTAAAAAGAGGCCAGTCACAAGTGGAGTCCCTCAGAGATCAGTTCTTGGACTGCTCCTTTTTGGCATATACTTCTCATAAGTCAAGGCCAATGTCAGTGGTCTCTGGCTGACTAAATTTGCAAATGATTAGAAATTAGGAGCTGTCACTGAATCTCACATTGACACATATGTTCTCCAGGAGGGGCTGACACAGATAACAACTGGTGTCAATGTCATGGACCAAAACTAAATGACAAGAAATACATACTAGTATCCTTAGGGAAGTCATCCATCCCTGGTAACTATCATATTGACAATGCACCCCTTAGAGTTGACCCAGTAGTCAGAGGCTTAGGGACACACATAGATAGTAATCTAGCCTTTGACTGTCGTGTCTACAATGGTGAGGAAATCATTCTATGTTGCACAACTTATAAACAAAGGTATGGCATCTAATGCTAAGGAAGTCATTGTTCCATTGTATTCGGCATTTATCAGACCTATCATTGAGTACAATGCCCCCTTTGGTATGCACCTAACCAGGCATATCCAACAACTGGAATGGCCACATAGGTTCCTCACTAAAAGAATACAGAGCATAAGTAAAATGTCCTCTGCAGACCACTTTAAGGCCTTATCCCTGTATTCTGTCTCCTACAGGCTTTTGAGGGGAGATCTATGCTTGGCATACAGGGCATTGTCAGACCCCACTCTGATGAACCTCCTTCATATCCACAAAGCAAACAGCACCAGAAATATCCATTCTAAAGACTTAAATCCTGCCTGTGATGTAAATAGGACCTACTGGAGAGAGAGGCGCATCTATGGAACAGGCTTCCCATCACTGTGAAGCAGAGTTCCTCTCTAACCCAATTCAAGTGCAACCTGGACAACTGGATGGGAAATCGGAAATTCTTCCTTGGTTTAGCACCTATGTCTCTAATGGGCACATGTAACCTGTAAATGCTTCACCTTCCAGGCTCATGCTTACATTTATCAAGGGTATCAAAACGTGTCAGAGATTCGGGATGTATGGCTAGGTTTAAAAAGGCCCCTGTGGTCATTAGCTTAGTAAACACCTATGAACCTAAATGTTTGAAAATCATTTAACTTTTTGAAAGCTCCAATTTGGAGTCTTTTTTACCCTATAACACAACTCCCTCATCTTTATCGGCACTCATCACTACCACAATTTATTGGCTCTTTAGATCTTTCAAAGCATATCTTTAACTAGTGACTAGTGACTAGTGAAAGATTATAACCAAACTACCTAAATATATGTTTCTGGTTAAACATAAATCAAGTAGAAATGATTGTTCAAAAGATCTAACTATTGGGTGATAAGATGGGTGGAAGTTAGATTTTTCAAAAACAAAAACAAAAGTTTTGTCAACCTGAAATAAACATTCGTCACCTCTAGAATTCTACCAATATTTTAAATTTGAAATTCTAGAGAATGACCACATCAGGTAAGCCCACAAAAAAAAAAAGCTCTAGGAACAAAATTTAAACCCTTGTCTGGCAAATTTTCAGAAGCTTCACTTACATCAAAGCCAGTCAAATTTATACATAAATCTTCATTTTCTTTGTCAACATCTCCTGAAAGTTCTATGTAATGACTGCATCCATTCCTGGGCTTGTGATATTTGCTTCCACCCCATTTGTATGGTTTAGACCTGGAAAACCCTTTTTTGACTTTAGCGACACCTCCAAATCAGTATCAGTATTGGACTATATAGAAGACTCAGAAGAAATGTCAGATTGATGCAAAATTGACCTGTTGCTGAACCATTTCCTTTTTTTTTTTCACTTGGCCATTATTATGACTGGCACCTGCAAAGCATACAGCTGAATTCAATGACCGTATCTGGTTAGCCAGGGACATAAAGATTAAAACAAATTATGATTTTGAAAACTGTTAACTTGTGCAAGGTCTCCCTTTACAAACTCTTTAAGGCTTTAAGGTTTGTTCATAAAAATTGATTGAACAGTCAAGAAACACGTATGATGCTACCTTTTGAATAGCTCACTATTGTTGCATAAATGCTACATCTTCCACTCTAATCCCCATTGTAGAAGCATTCTGTGACCTCTCAGAGCTGTACTCTGATGTTGATAAGTAAATGCAGATATCAAATATGTGACTTTAACCTCTTGATTAATTATTGATTCTATCAATTTTACATTGTTTGTGAACTAATTGTTTTAAAAATTCAAATTTCCTGCCAGAAAGGTTATATAAGTTGATTATGTCATAGCATGTAATTTGAAACTGAAGAAGCTCATCTTTGAGGAAGAAACCTAGGTTGTGTTTTTATGCTCCACTGAACATTGTTTCATATATTAAAAGTTAATTACAGCTTCTTTTGGGTGCTGTGTATCTTTTGTGTTCCTGCTTGTTGCTTTATTGATTGTGCATTGAGTTTGCATGTGTGTGTATATCTATATCTATATATATATATATATCTATATATATATATATATATATATATATATATATATATATATATATATATATATATATGGGTCCCCTTCAGATCATCGAACTTTTAAAAACCTGGCTTTTATATGGCCGAGACCATATGATCGGACTTTTAAAAGTTTGAATGGTCTGAATGGAGATCTCCATACAGCATGGAACAAGAAGATTTGCCTTTTCCGCAATGTAGTGTGATCTCAGAGTTGGTATATTTAAATAGCAAGGGGTGTGGGATATAGGGGGGTTTGCCCCCCTGCTAGAAACATTCAGTTTATTAATTTTTTTTTTGTTTACATATTTGAACTTTTAAATGTTCGATCATATGGTCTCGACCATATAAAAGTCGAACATTTGAAAGTTTGACCATGTAAAGTAGACCCATATATATATATATATATATATATATATATATATGTGTGTGTATGTATATATATATATATATATATATGTGTGTGTGTGTGTGTGTGTGTCTGTGTGCACGCATACATATATGTGTGGATGTTATAGACACACAAACGCACTTACAAAGACAGAACATTTTGTAGAATTTTAATAAAAAATATTATTAATCACCATATAACAGAAACAGCAGTGATGCAAGATTCTTTGATCTGCCTTTCTTTGGATTAGATTCCTGTCAAAGAAATGAGTTGGAGATTTAACTTCAAATATTTTCATACTGTTTAGTATTCAGTTTCCTTCTCAAGTTTACTTTTATTTTATATGAAACGTTGATTTGTGGAATTCTGTTAGAGGTTACAGCCTATCGTGTAGCTGAATTGCTGTAACTCTTCATTTAATTTGGCATTAGGATGTAGGACTTCTGATGATGACTTGCAGTTTATACTCTTACAGCTGCTGCAAAGACTTTAGGCATCAGTTTACTAAGTGGCATTCTTCTAAAGGCACTGAAGTTATTTTATATCACATTACACAAGCAACTAAATACAGAAAATGCTACAACTCATCCTGTCTAGTTTGAAAAATAAATATATATATATTGCTAGTGAACTTTAACATTCTCTGTATGACTAGACATAAGCAGACAAACCAGAAAAATGTATTAGCATTGTGACATAATACGAGAAGTACTGGACGTTGATCAAAACTAATATTTAAGAAGCTAGTAATTCTTACTATGTTTAAGTGGTAACACATACTCTGTTTGTGTTCTTAATCAGGTGTTGTAACTCTATATGCAGAGTCATAAATTATGTATGCATCCAGTAGATTTTGTTTTACTGTTAAGCGATGGAAGACAAAACAGTAAAGGATATTTTTTTTTTGTATGTATGCAAGTGTGTTAGCTAACTACCTTTATTACATTTCAGGTATTTAAAATGGAATGAATGTTTTCCATATGGGATGCCTGTGAATGTATATGATTGTTCATAAACTGAGTTGTTGTTAGGTTTGCATACTTCTGCGTGACTTGTCCAACTGTGTGCTTAAGTATGTGACAGTGTGTGAGAAAGGGATAGAAAAAGTATGTATATATATATATATATATATATATATATATATATATATATATAGTATTGTAAGGCTGTCAGAAAATCTGTGTTTTCAGTGGTCGTTATCAAACATACAGCATAAGGGCATCATTACCATTAACATATATAATTTGAACAATAGAATTATTGAGCCTTATGACTAACCATCACAGATATGTCTGTTACCTGCATGGAATTAACATTTTTTTTTAAATGTGCAAAAAATAAAAAACTACACAATACAGTTTGGATGAACCAAAAGGAAATTTTGTTGAGTCACTTGAGTGAAAGATAAGCACTTTCATCTACTAAACTATTTTCATTTTGTCTGCTACATTATGTGACACTGGCATTAACATTTATCTGAAGACGTCTACACCTCTAAAAAATAGCTTAGCAGACCAAAGCAGGGTGTTTTACTTTAGTGGCTCAATAAAATGTCCTGTTAATTCATCCAAATTGTTTATTTTTTTATTTTTTTTGTTCAGTAATATAGGCACCTGAGACTTACTAAAGCAAGTTAGGGGCTGTTGGACATTTCAGAGTTATTTTTGACTAAAAGGTGTTTCAATATTTGCTATTCATATTTTATAATATATGATAAAAAGCAATAATACACAGAACTCTTTCAATATAATGCATATGTCGAAGAAGTGTTATTAACAGCAATCATCTGTTTGCATACTGCAATGTATTCTGTTCCACATAAAGAAACAATAAAATAGCAGTTCAGAAAGGGTTAGAAGACACTAAGCACTGATATACTCACACATAGTAAACAATTATCTGAAACCACCGAGAACATTTCATGTTTCAGTAAAAAAAAAACATAGAATGGAAACACTGCAGATCCAAACATTTACACTGAGCATGTCTGCTTATACAGAAACTGCAAGGATACTTCTTTTTTAAAAGGGGAAGAAAGGTGCTGCTTCTAAAACCAAGGATCGTTAACCCTTTAAAACTTAAAAATGTTACACGCGTTAACAACTTTTCATGCCAAAATCATAAAAATATTTTTTATCAGGTGTCCATTAAAATGAACAAAAATAGCAAGTGAAGTGGCACACCAGCCATGCAGAATAGCTTGTATCTGCTTCCAGAACATACCAAAATGCTTAATCAAACTGAACCCTTGGAGTATTATCAAGACATTTTATGGGTACTGGTGAGAATGGCCTTTTCTAAGAAAGGTAAAGAACTCATGGCATGGTCCCAGCTGTCTTCCTGCTCAAGTTTTCTGTATACCTTGGGAATCCTTGAGAAGACTAACGACAACAATATTTAATGCATTGTTGCAGAATAGCATCAGCCCTTCTGACTGGAAATTTGCAACAGTTACTCCCATTCTGTGTGTGCGATATCATGTGTCTCCTTTTAATGTGTATCAATATGGCTTCCTTCTGGATAGATTCCCTGTCAGCAACCTACTTGATTTTCATGAGCCATTAAGCACGGTACTACATTTGTGGTTACTTGTTGCTATGGATGATGTTATGGGCAGGGGGAGGGCACACTGGGTCATGTGCACCAGCTGTGAAATACTGTGCTCTGGTTAGTAATCCACTGCCCCCAACCATGACTGACCATACGCAGGGGTGTATTTCAACAGCACTTTTCTTTTTTTCCCTTTTTCTTTGCTGCAGTAGTTATGGCTTCATAATCTACACTTCATATCACCTTAATTTCCATCTTTCTAGTTGGAACTACACACATCCTAGAACATTGGTCACAGAACCACAAAAGCACTTTGAGGCTTAATGATTTCTTATCCAAATTGCAGTGGGTGGAGCTGAACAAAAAGTCTGGAAACATTGAATGATGGAAGGTAATGGCACAAACAGTGTATGGGGTCTGTGTTCCATGGCAACCTAAGGAATAGTCCAGTCTGTAAATAGTTTTTTTTTTTTTTTTACCATGGCAGGCAAGCAGATATCATCGCTAACAACTGTTCCTGATTTTACCTCATATTTCCCTTCCCTTGTGAATCATGAAATGATTGATCTCTGGTAAATTGCTGAGGACTGCACTCAGTCAATAATGCCCGATATTAGAGTTTTGCACTACATATTCTTCTGAAAATAAATGTTAATGTAAAACCTGTTAACTTTTTAAGTGAATTAGAAAAACATTTAAAAATTGCCTTTGATTCTACGTTTTTGTCTTTTCTTATTTTAGATTTTGCTCCTGATTAGTCATCAGTGAATTTCTGAAATATGTCAGGTATTCATACCTCTTAACTATCCCAGATAATTTTTGCTCTCTTACTTGTTACTCATAAATCTTGTGGTTTTCCTGGTATATCACATAAAACTGCAGTCACATTGATAACGACAGACATTTGAGTTTAAGATATCATATCTTTTGGAAAATGTATGGTAGTGACTCTCACATCTCTCACAAAGTAGCACTAATTGTTGGGGATATCTGTAGAAAAAGTGACCACTGTTTATTAAGCTGGTTTTGCAGGACTAATATGATTTTTTGTGAAGCAACGTAGAATGCTTTAATATGCAAAAAAGCAATATTCTTCAGAAAGACCAACCGCAACAGCAGGAGCAGGAATAAAACTTGAATTCATCTGGTGAGCGCTTTCATGCCCAACTGAGCACTTCTTCACACCAATAAAAACAACAATAATTAAAAGCCATTATATAGCCACACATAAAATGAATCACATGATTAACTACTACTAACTCTATTTAAATAAATTATGAGCTCTGAGAACTGGCTTTAAAGTCACACAGCCATTTAACCTTGGATGTCTAGCAGCCTGAAATCTAATTATCCATTCAGTTTCATGTTCTGTAATATTCTTAACATCTCCAAGTCGTTTATCAAAACTTAGACATTCTATCACCCTAAACTTATATTTTTGTAAGTCACCTTCCTGTGTATGTCTGGCAGGGCCATTCCTTGAACCTCTGTTTCTTATGGTCAAAACATGTTCTCCATTTCTTTCCTTCAACATCTTGTTGGTTTTTAATATGTAGAAACAACTGCACACTTGACAGCACATTATACAGACCACATTTAGAGTAGAACAGTCTACACTAGCCTTAAATTCAAATACATAATTTATGATATGACGAATGTGTGTCATAGTCTTATCTATGTACTGGCAAAAATTACAGTTCCCACATGGCACTGTCCCTTTTTGTCCCTGTTGCCTCACCTTATATCCATTCCCAGAGTATAACAATGAGAAGTTATGTACCTACCATAACGTTCCATGTTAGTTGTCTTCTCTCACCTTCTTTCTTGCTTGATGGGTTCGGAGCCGATCCTCGGCCCACTGCACTTTGCTAAGCTCGAGAGTCACTTTTACCAACTCGAGGCAGCCCCATATCCCATGATGCAAGGCGGTAAGTACCCAGATCTCGTTTGTTGTCTATAGGCAATAACACCTAGCATAAAAAACTTCCCAAAAGGAAGAAAGAAGGCAGAGAAAAAGCCTGAAGGATGGGTTAAGAAGACCAGAACTGTATGGTCTTAAGAAGCATTCTTCCATGTAGGGAGAAAAAGGTCTGTCCAGGCCAGGGAGAAGGAGGGAGGGTCGCAAGAAAGAAGGCGAGAGAAGACAACTAACATGGAATGTTATGGTAGGTACATAACTTCTCAATGTTAAGTTGTCAATCTCTCCTTCATTCTTGCTTGATGGGACCGCGTCCCTAGCACCTCTATCCTGGGTGGCTCAATGGAACAGACTCTTGAGAACTGTAGAGCCAAAACTGGCTCTGTCCCTGGAGGCCAAATCCAATTTGTAATGAGAAACAAAGGTATGAGGACTGGCCTAAGTGGCTGCTGCACAAATAGTGTCTAATGGAAGTCTAGCCTGAAAGGCTGTGGAAGTGGCTAAGCTTCTGGTTGAATGCGCTTTAGGTTTCGAGCACAGCTGTTTTCCCCTGAGCTGATAGATTTCAGAGATGACAGAAGAAAGCCATCTAGATAAGGTCACTTTTGAGACAGGAAGGCCTTTTTTGTTATCAGCATAAGAAATAAAGAGCTGATCGGATTTCCTGAATTGTTTTGTTCTGTCCAAATAATATCTGAGTTGGCGGTGAACATCAAGATAATGTAATTTTTGTTCCGATCTGTTTGAGTAGTTTGGGAAAAATACAGGAAGGTCAATAGACTGATTCAAATTACTCTTTGAGGCGACCTTAGGCAAAAAGGTCGGATTAGTTCTCAAGGATACTCTGTCTTTGTGGAAGACCAAATAGGGGGGACGAACAGAGAGAGCATGAAGTTCAGATACTCTCCTAACCGACGTAATAGCAACCAGGAATAGAGTTTTCCATGAAAGAAATTTCAGGGAACATGAAACAGCTGGCTCAAGGAGGAAGAATCAAGGATGTCAGCACTAAATTTAGGTCCCATTGAGGAGGAGGACTCCTGACTGGAGGTTTCAGGAGAAAAATTCCTTTTAAGAAGGCTCTACAAAGCCTGTGGGACATAATGTTGTGATCTGCGAACCCGACATGAAAGTTCGAGATACCAGCCAACTGAACTTTGACCGTGGAAGAAGAAGAGCCCGCGTGAAAGATTTCCGCTAAGAAATCCAGAACTGCTTGGACTGGAGCAGTAAAGGGATCAATATTTTTAGCTTTTGCCCAACAAGAAAAGCGTTTCCATTTGCTGGTATAAATCCTTCTAGTAGAGGATTTTAGGGAAGCTACTATGATGTGTCTAACAGGATTAGAGATCATAGGAAGCCTGGCTAAGGAAGGAAGTGGAGCAACCATGCTGTGAGGTTGAGAGAAGGGATAGACCGGTGCAACTGACCCGATTGGTGAATCAGAAGGTCTGGTACTGGGTCCAGATGCCACGGCTGCACCAAAAGGTGACGATGGAGGAACGGGAACCAAATTTGTCGAGGCCAATAGGGAGCAATGAGAATCATTTTGGCTCTCAAAACGGTGGCTTTCTGGAGTACTTGTGGAATCAGCGGAAAAGGAGGAAAAGGAGGAAAAGCATAAAGAAGTCCCTGGGGCCAATCCTGGGTTAGAGCGTCTCTGGGGGGATGGCCTGGCAGTGGGAAGAGAGAAAAGAAGTCTGGGCATTTGCTGTTTTGGGGAGTAGCAAAAAGATCGCAACATGGGCGGCCCCATTCTAGAAAGATCTCCTCCACTATAGATTGTTTGAGAGACCACTCGTGAGGCATGAGAATAGCTCTGCTCAATCTGTCTGCTAAAATGTTGGTTTTCCCAGGGATATGCGTTGCTACCAGAAACCGATGAGAGGAGATCGCCCATTGCCAAAGTCTGAGAGCTTCTCGACACAAGGGGTAGGACTTGGTTCCGCCCTGTTTGTTGATATACCATACTACAGACATGTTGTCTGTGTAAACTGCAATTGTTCCCAAGGGAAGAAAGTCGTTGAGGGCTTGCAACGTTAAAAGCACTGCTCTCATCTCTAGGACATTTATGTGCAGGTGGTATTCGAATGGTTGCCACGTCCCATGAACCATCCTGCCCTGATAATGACCCCCCCACCTGATCAGGGAGGCGTCCGTAGTGACAGTGGCTACCAGGGCCGGGGATACAAAGGGTCTGCCTTGGTGAATCTGGGGAGAAGTAATCCACCATGAAAGATGATTCCTGCAAATCTGTGAAGCCAGTATTTGGTGATGCATTGGAAGTTGTTGGTAAGACCACTGAGTGAACAACATCCACTGAAGCAGGCGCATGTAGAAGCGGGCCAGGGGAAGAAGGGTAATGGCCGCAGCCATGAGGCCCAACACCTTTAGAACCATTCTGGCTTGTACTTTTTTGCTGGCTAGGATGATCCTCACGTGACTTTGTATATCTAAGATTCTTTGGTCTGTGAGGGTTGCTGACATCCGAACAGTGTTTAAGTTTGCGCCTATGAAAGTAATAGACTGGCAGGGCAATAAGGAGGATTTTTCGTAGTTGATCAAAATTCCCAATTGAGTGCAAAGATTTATTGTGAAATCCCTGGCTTGAAGAAGTTGATGCCTGGCGGTGGCTGAAAGGAGCCAGTCGTCGAGATATGGAAACACCTGGAATCCTTGACGTCTCAGGTGAGCCGTGACCACTGCCATACATTTGGTGAACACTCTGGGGGCTGTAGTGAGACCAAAGGGCAGGGCTCTGAATTGGAAATGACTGGACCCCAGCCGAAAGCGGAGAAATCTTCTGGAGCGTCTGTGAATTTTTATGTGATAGTACGCGTCCTGAAGATCTATTGAGCACATCCAGTTGTCCTTCTCTAGGAAGGGCAGAATTGACTGAAGTGTGACCATTCGAAATCTTGTCTTTCTCACAGACTTGTTGAGTCTGCTGAGATCCAATATTGGTCTCCAGTCTCCGTCTTTTGGGGACCAAAAAGAATCTTGAGTAGATTCCGGCTCTGAATGGTCTGCTGTAACTGGCTGAATGGCTCTTTTGTAGAAGTTTTAATACTTCTAACTCTGCAACTTCCCTTAGACCGGGTGGTACATCTGGAAGGGAATTTGAGTGAGAAAAGGGACTTTCCTCAAAAGGAATTTTGTAACCCTCGGATATGATCGACTGTACCCATCTGTCTTGAGTGAGGGAACGCCAGGCTTCTGGGTACAGCGATAGTCTTCCCCCGACTGCCTCCAAGGATGGACAGTCGGGCAACATCTCAGGGATGCTGAAAGGGCTTGTCAGAGAGAGGCTCTCTGCTTCCCTGGTTCTGTGGACCCCCTCTGCCTCTAGAGCGGCTTCTGTTATTATTACCCCCTCTGCCTCTAGGGGTACACTGACCACGTGTATCCGGCGTGACTCCTTGGGATTTGCGGAACCACATCTTTCCACCCTTCTGTCCTTTAGGGTAAGGTCTAGAAGGGGTGGAAAAATGGACCCCTACGGCAGAAAGAGTCTTGCCGTCCTGTTCACACCTGGTCAATGTATCCTTCACTTGAGGGCCAAACAAAGCTGACCCATCAAAGGGAGAATTTGTGAAGGACGCCTTAAAGGGATCTGCAAAATTACAGAGCCGCATCCAGGCTTGGCGCCTAAGAGCCACCCCTGTACCTGCGGCTCTACTCGCTCCATCTGCTGCATATGATATCAGTCGCATGGAGGAGTTAGCAATAGAATTAAGGATTCCTAGCTGCGAAGCAATTTTTTCTTGAGCCCCTGCAGCTGTGGGATCCTGTACTACTTCACCTAGTTCCTTAAGGATGTCCCTTTGGAGTCTGGTGAAGTGACATAAGTAGTTCAGCGAGCATAGCAAAGGTCGCTAAAGAGAACATCCGCTACCATACCTATCCATGGTCCTAGAATCCTTATTAGGAGGATGGACAGGTACGGAAGGATCTGCAAGTTCCTTCTTAGTGGCAGCCGCCACCACCATGGCATCAGCAGGGACACCTTTCGTAAGGAATTGCTTTTCCAAAGGGGCAGTAATAAATTTAGACGGCCTCCTAGGAACTGGCTCTACAGAGTCAGGAGCAGCCCAAGCCTTTCGAGCAATAACCTCCATAAGGGGGTCGAAAGGCGGAGACACCCAGGAGGTGGAGGGCCGAGATCCAAACGCCTCTAGGTATACCGACTCATCCTCAGAGGGATTTGTGGAGGGCCAGTTTCCCCTCTGTTTTAGGAGTTCTAGGATGTCTGAAAAGGAGACATCCTCAGAGGGGGATCTTGGGGATCCCTCCGACTCATCTAAGTCGGTATCTGAAGTGATAGACTCAGGAGAGTCTAGGTGTTTCCTCTTACAAATCCTCTTGCGCGGAGGATCTCCTGAGTGATCAGGAGAATCCTCGGAAGAGGGGGTTATTCCCAGTGGGGAAACCTGAGGCGGAGGATTTCTGGGTCCGGGACCAAGAGAGATGGCAGAGATATCGACAGGCACTGTAGAGGGAGGAGCTAAGGGAATAGACTGCTGACTGAGCCCAGTGGCCAGCACACTCTTCATCACCTCGAAGGCCCCCCTCCCAGGGAGGTCCGCGAGAACCCGTTCCGAAGAAACCGGAACTCCAGGACACACCGAAAGGGAAGGCTCCGAGGCAGATGTCGGAGCCGAGCTCACCAAGGCCGAGGCTCCAAGGGGAAGAGTGGGGTCGGACAAGGGTCCGATGCCACTCACACCCTCGGAGGAGACCAGGGAAGCCCGACCACCAAATCCCTCTAAGGAAGGTCTCGAAGAGGAGATAAGAGTAGATGCCGAGGGTGCAGAAGGGGGGGGGGGTATCCGCCCCTCAGCCATAGCAGAAACTATCCCCGAAGACTCCAGCTCTAAACTCTGAGGTAGAGTCGAAGGAGGAACTTCAAGAGGGTGTGGACTAATAGTCGTCTGTTGAGACGGACTATGCAGCATTTGGGCCAGTGCCTGTGATTTCAATAATCTACTGACCACCCTCTCTAAATCATGGTCAGAAAGCCTGGATGACCTAGATGATCGGCTCCGATGGCTCCGTTCCGAGAGGAGAGGTGAGGCCGGAGCCGAGAGTATCAGTTCCAAGGAAGGGGACCTGGACCTCTTCCTCGAAGGAACCATCGTAGCCGATGAAACCATAGATGCAGTCGGAGCCGAGGACTTTTTGGCACCGACAGAAAGTCTCGATGCATCAGCTCCGGCTGGAGCCGATACAGACATAAAAGTAACGGTGTCGGAGCCGGTCGGCACCAACACCGAAGCCTGAGCCACATGGTGGTTGGAGCCAGTCGGAGCTGACACCGATGTGACTGAAACAGTATCGGCACCGATAGCCATCGGTGCCGAAGGTTTTTGCAAACCAGGATCGGCTCCAGCTGGAGCCGATCTCGACTCAGAAGGAGTTGGAACCGAGGCCGCAGGCTTGGACACAGAAGCCTGGGCCTTGGAAGACTTTGAAGTCTTGCTCGGAGCCGATTTAGCCGGAGAGCCCTCCGGTTTAAGAAGACCCCTTAAAATCAATTTATTCCTCCTCTCCTGCAGGACTCTCTGGCTAAAGGAATGACAAATCGCATAGGAGTCCTGCAGGTGGAGAGGTCCCAGGCAATATAAACAAGAAGTGTGACCGTCTGTCAGAGACATCTTCTGACAGCACGAGTCACACTTCTTAAAGCCTGAGACCCTTTCTTTGGACATAGTTGTACCAACAATACACCACAACACAGTCCCAATCGGATAACAAAGTTATCTAAATATGGAGAAACTAACCTCTCACACACACACACACACACACACACCCTGACAGGGGGGGGGGATGGGAGGGGAGAAGGCCTGACTAAAAAAATTAAGAAGGTAGGGTAATTTTAGTCAAAAAAGGGCTTAATATAAACTAAAAATGTTAGATATAAAGTTAAAAGTGAAAAGGGGCTAAAGACAGTTTAATATAAAACACTTACCAGGAGCTGGTAAAAGGAGGACCTCATCAGCGAAGCGGCAAACGAGATCTGGGTACTTACCGCCTTGCATCATGGTATATGGGGCTGCCTCGAGCTGGTAAAAGTGACTCTCGAGCTTAGCAAAGTGCCGAGTCAGAGCCGAGGATCGGCTCCGAACCCATCAAGCAAGAATGAAGGCGTGATTGACAACTTAACATTCTCTTCTTACTCTTTACTCTCTTCTGCAACCAATACCAACAAGTACATAATCAAAACATATTATCTACTTGTTGGTATTGGTTGCAGCTGATGTTATTTCACAAATCACTGTATTGTAATTTTACACACATTCATGTATACATATTTATTTTAACATTTTATGGTTCAATCACTTTAACATTTTTTAAGTCTGTTTTTAATGTGTTTTAGTTTTGTGTATTTTACAGAAAATACACAATGGGTTATTTAATAACGTGACAACATTTTAATCATGTGATTTGGTTAATCTGCTTTTTCATTGGTTTATATTGGATGACTGGGATTTTAAATTTGCTCCTGTAGTGTTTTGTGTTTGAATCTGATGAAGTTATATAGACGCAAAAGTTGAGGGGACTTTGTACAGCGTTAATTCCTTTATTCATTTTGAGTGGGAATTACGTTTTTTTGGGTGTCTATTAAACTTGGTCTGTTTGGAACTGGTTGGATTCTGGTGCCTTTTTTATTTATTAGTTACTGTTTCAGCACTTTTACCACTTTTTGGATTCATTAGAATATAAGGTAACTGTTTTAAGTTGGGGACAGGAAGTTAATGAATTATGGGTACAGTATGAGTAAAATGCCTTAACCTTCCGGATCTCTTACTGATCCTAGGGTATTTCTGTGGAACTTGGCTTCTGAATTTTGACTGTCTGAAGGTTCTGTTGTTTAGATAACGTATTGTGTATGACGTGCCATCATGAGGATGACAAACAAGTAGAAATTTCTGAAAAGTAAGTCATTTAAAGTGTCAGCGGCCCTTTTTTAGGAAACCGAGAGTGGACCAGTTAGTTTGTCCTTGTCGGTTTATGGTGCTAAGGGCAGGATTTATTATTGATATCATTGTCCTGGCACTAAAGGGGCAGGAGAGCTTTAAAAAATAAGGATAAAGGTTTTCTGTATGGCTAGATCTAGAATAAGGAAAGCCATTCATGCATAGATCTAGAGCTAGGAAAACCAAGTGTGACTTGTAGAGTCTAGTAGGATATCACCTCCTAAGAACATTCTGTAGCAACTGTGGGTTGTGTCATATTAATCTGAGAAAGGCACACTTGCTAATAGTGATGTGGATGACAGTTTTTTTTTTTTTTTGGTCTTCATGTGTGTCCCACCAACTAGCTGATTTGTCCCTATTTTGTACCACCAAGAAAAAAAATGGAGCTGTCACTGCCTTTTGTGCATTTTCCTTGACTTAACTAAGGTGTTCAATGCTCTTTCTTATTCAGGTATACTTAAAAATGCATAAGATCATGATGGCAATTAACCTGTAGTGGTTAGTAGGTAGAAAAGTGATTGCTACAGAGTTGGGAAATCCATCACAAAAGACATCTTTTCCTTCTGGTGTGTCACAAAGCTCCAACTTGGGTTCAAAACTGTTTAATTGATTTTTGTCAACATTTCCAAGGTTTGAGAGTGGACTGGAAAATGAGTACACTGACAAATGCAAAACTGTGCAAACTTATTCACAAATGTCACTACTATAATGTGACTAGAACTAACCCATCACACCCTAGCAATGACAGTGTGAGTTTCTGTGTTTGGTAATTAAATAATTAAAAGACGTACATTTTGAAATTTCAGAAAAGAAAGGGCCTCCATAAGAGTATAGACAACAGCAACATAAATCTACCTTCAATTACTCTAGCATTTCCATCCAGCTAATCATCCACAACTCCTTTTGCCATTTTTACACATGGGATTGGGGTGTTACAGCAACAGCAACAATCATGTAGAGCAAGTGGTCACACTGCCGGGTGGTCATGATACTCTAGCATATACTAAATAATACCACCAGACTATATATATATATATATATATATATATATATATATATATATATATATATATATATATATATATATATATAGATATATATTAAAACACACTCTGTTTCTGTTTTTCTAGACATTCTAAAGTTTATTTATTTTGAATTTGTTAACTAGGGTCACTCACCAATCCCATTATATACCCATTTTAGTCTTAGACCAGGGAAAACACAGTAGTTATATGAGAATATATATATATATATATATATATATATATATATATATATATATATATATACTTAGTGAATGACAAAATGCATTATATACCCATATTATAAACAAAGTGAATATTATATTTGACTTGAGGGAATAAAGAAAATAGATAAATTACATTATATAGTGAGTGAAAAATATAATATATACATGCATTATATATAGAGGGGAAATCAGAGTTGGTATGCTAAACACAAAATCAAAAAGAGAGTCAGAGTAATGTATATAAACAGAAGAAGGGAATGAAGAGGTTAGGTTATATGACTAGAGAGAGATAACAGTCGTATTTTCTTAGTGTCTTGATATGTGCTTTTATTTGAGAATGGAAAAAGGGGTAAGAGGAACAATCTTTAAGAAAAGAAGGGAGAGATTCTCATGGTTTGGGATCAAGGAGTGAAAAAGCATGGTCTAGTTGGGGGGGTTGGAAGAAGTACATGAGTGGTTATGATGTTTAAGATTGTATGTTGGTGCATCTCTGAACAGTCTGGAAGCTAGTGCTGGAAGGTCCCATTCTCAATAAGTTTAAATAGTTGCGAGGCAAGTAGAAAGCACACTGTTTCACAAGTAGCTAGTTAGGTTTTACAATGGTTTTGCAGTGATATTCATTTCTTGGGGTGAGAGTGAAGAATATGCAAATGACAGCTGAAATGGAGTGAATGGTGGATGTATTTCATTTAGAAGCTGTAGCAATTAGCTGGAGACAGTATTGTAGCTGAGCCAGTAAGATACCTTTATGGCAATTCTACAGGGTGTTGATAGAAAAGGGGAAATCTAATTACCCCAGAATAGGAGAGAGTTGATTTTTTTTGTGTGTAGTCCAGGTGGAGTTGAAATTTAGGAAGGGATCAAACCAAATGGCTAGGTAATTGAATGAAGTGATATTTTCACTAGTGTTATTAAGATAATTGAGGATTTTGAGAAGCATGGAGATAGAAGTATGCTTTTGCCTAGTGCCAAAAAGGATCATTTTTGTTTTAGAGGAGTTTAGTTGTAATTGTTTATAGATGACTCATTGAATAAGGGCATAAAAATCAGTCTAAAGTTTGAGTTCAAAAGAAGAGAAAGCATGGTTGGAGTAGAATAGGACTATGTCATCAGCATAAAGCAAGAGAGCAAGACAGGGAAAGTCAAAAGGAAGATTTTTTATACAGATAGAAAGGAGCAGAGGTAGCAGAATAGATCCATGAGGGGCACCTTTCTGCAGAGACATTGATGTAGAGGTTGATGAGGTGAAATTAACTGAGAAGTGGCAGTTATGTAGTTTTTGTGCCAGGGCAGTTTGTCATTACTAATACCTATTTCATTGAGATGGTTCAGAAGAATTGAACAATTGACAAGATTAAAGGCTCTGTTGAGGTCAATAATTAGGCCTTTGTCCATTCCAAGGAGAATGTTGCTACTGAGTGTCTAGATAGCTGTGGATTTACTGTGACCAGACCAAAAGCCATGCTGCTTATGAGACAGAAGGGGGTGTCGGTTGATGTATTGAATGAGTTGCAAATTAAATAATTTTTCCAGAATCTTTCCTAGGATAGAGAAAATATAAATGGGCAAATGTATAATGAATTGGAGGGATTGGGTTTATTAGGGAGTGGATTTGCAATGGCATTCCTCCAGATATTAGGCAAAATATTAATGGCAATACATAGATTGTATATGTGTTTCACAGGGTTTATGATGTTGTCACTACAATGATAAATAAACCACAGGTAGTGGTTGTCAGTACCAGGGGGCTATCAAGTTTAATCTGTTCAAGCAGAGGGTACAAGTCTTTGGATGGGATAGTCCTGAAGTACAATATAGGGATGCATGCATGTAAGTTGTCTTCATTGCTTGGAAACTTGCACCTAAATTGCTAAAACACTTTTCCTCTTTGTATTAATTCTAACCTGATCTTTATTAGAACTATTCTGATACAAATGTATATACATTGCTAGTATCTATTGTTCATCTTCAAAAATAATAGAGTTGTCTAAGTGTGTTTCTCATACAGGAATATATTAATATTGTATGAGTATTTCATGATATACTACCATTTTGCCTGAAAAAAATATGATGGCATTTATAAAAAAAATTAAGCTGTCCCTAGCAACTAGAGGGATAAAGAATAAAAGGGAGAGAGATAAATAGATAAAGACAAGGTAAGACTGAAAGATAGAGACAGAGAATAAGATCAAATTGTGCATCTACCATATGAGGAGTCAGATTTTCTTTAAAATGTACATTCAATATTTATTTATCCTTTTAAATGTATCATCAGAAATCCAATTTTCTGTTTCATAACTTTTCTGTTACTTAATCTTCCTTGTTTTTGCCTTCATTTTTTATGTTGGTTTAATTTAAATGTACATGTTTTTATTCTATTGAATGCCCCTATTGTTTGCTATGAATGTGTTTCTAGTCTTTCTGCTCAGTTTTAAAACCAAAAATGGAGAAGACATAGATATTCCAGTATGGTGGCATCCTGACATTTGGGAGATTTACTCACTTTAACCCTCACAACCCACTATGACAAGCACTGAAATCAGTACATTTTATGTGAACATAACTTCCTATATGCAGCATTCTCTATATCTGATATGCCATGTGCCTATGTACCATTACTATGTCTGTCTGGGTTAAAGCTAATGACCTCCATTGTGGTCTATTAGCAAGGCAAGAGGAAGGCAACCACTTGATTCTCCACCACCATGGGCCCACAAGCAATTCAATCCTGCCATAGAGGGATCAGATGAATATTGTGCTGTGTTTCAATCCATTTGATAAACTGAGCATTTGAGCATCAGACTAACGTTACATGTGTGGAACGTTGGCTACACAATGCATGGCTATGGTATTTTAAAGGCATGACTGAAAAAGTGCACTTCATTGATCAGAAAGACGGCCGCTCCTTTTCCATTTCCTGTAACTTAACAGACAAAGCAGGATGAACCTAAACATGAAGCCATTGCAATGACAGACATTTCAAATGACACTTAAAATACATTTGTAGTGAAAACCGTAAACACGAACAGAATGTTTATTTTTCTGTTTTGGTTATGTGTATAGGAATAGAGTTAGCTGTGAAATATGACTGGTAGAAACAGCTACAAAATACTTTACCAGCATACCATTCAACTTTACAGATTTTCGCAGAATGTCCAGATTTTTGCCTCAAAACTTTGGTCTGCTCCTCATAAAATTTGTGGTTTTCTAGCAAATCACTGGGATGATCTGAAGAATACAATCACTAAATAATGGCATACATTTCAGTTTCAGACTTCATATCCTTTAGAAAATACATTGTAACATAAACCGTTATTTTATCTACTTTAAGTTTGTAAGAGCAATATTTAAAATTTGTCCCTGTTTCTGAGCCTTTGTCCACCCATTATGTCAGGCTTTGTCCAGATTTCTTGGGCTAAAAGGTTGAGAGGTATGTTTTCCAGCACACAGCAAAATACGATTACTTACATAAGGTAAATTACTGAGTTGTCAGGCTTATCTAACATATAATACACCATATTAACCAACATAGTCAGATTTTCTTCAACAATGTAGTTTGTAAATCATTCACTTCTGTGTCTCGCATTCAGTCATACCCTTAATAACACGCTTGTCTAGATGTCTCTCACTGAATTTATGAATTACAAAATACTGCTGGACCTTTTTATTTGAACAGCATACTTGGGACATACAATAATGACACTAATTAGTTTATTGTGTTTTACATCTGCAGGTAGATGCCCCACTCAGTATATGGTCCCACAAATGACAGTCGACCCTATTTCCTTTCCAGTGTTCTTAACTGAAACCCCATAAAACACAGTTAGAAACCTTAAAAAATAATCATGAGGCCACACTTGCCATGGAAAGTAAGAATACACACGTGTTACATTAACTTAGAAGAGATTCCACGAATCACATAAGGGCATTAAAGAGGTTTACCAAGATGATAGCTTCACAAGTCTGAAGTATTTCTTTATGAAATGCATGTGATAGATTGCGTCCAACCCACAGTTATCCTAAAATTTGTTTGAGAAGATTCATCGAGTGCATTCCCTAACTATAGGACCATTTCACAGGTGAAACATACCGTATATACCTAAAAATAATTAGTAAATAATGAATTATGAGACCCCGACCCCATGTACTACATGGGCAAAGAAGCTGAGGATGGATTGATGTGGTAAGCTCAAGCAAGTGCAGAATACAGCCCTTGACAAATTACAGTAATTCTAACAAATACAAGGTTACAGTAATTATAACAACAACAAGGTTACAGTAATTATAACAACAACAAGGTTACAGTAATTCTAACAAATACAAGGTTACAGTAATTCTAACAAATACAAGGTTACAGTAATTATAACAACAACAAGGTTACAGTAATTATAACAAATACAAGGTTACAGTAATTATAACAACAACAAGGTTACAGTAATTATAACAACAACAAGGTTACAGTAATTCTAACAAATACAAGGTTACAGTAATTATAACAACAACAAGGTTACAGTAATTATAACAACAACAAGGTTACAGTAATTCTAACAAATACAAGGTTACAGTAATTCTAACAAATACAAGGTTACAGTAATTATAACAACAACAAGGTTACAGTAATTATAACAAATACAAGGTTACAGTAATTATAACAACAACAAGGTTACAGTAATTATAACAACAACAAGGTTACAGTAATTATAACAAATACAAGGTTACAGTAATTATAACAACAACAAGGTTACAGTAATTATAACAACAACAAGGTTACAGTAATTCTAACAAATACAAGGTTGCAGTAATTATAACAAATACAAGGTTGCAGTAATTATAACAAATACAAGGTTACAGTAATTATAACAAATACAAGGTTACAGTAATTATAACAACAACAAGGTTACAGTAATTCTAACAAATACAAGGTTACAGTAATTCTAACAAATACAAGGTTACAGTAATTATAACAACAACAAGGTTACAGTAATTCTAACAAATACAAGGTTACAGTAATTCTAACAAATACAAGGTTACAGTAATTATAACAAATACAAGGATGGTTTTAGAGCTGATCATTATTTGAAAGTTGTTTTGAAAACTTTGGTTTATTGAAATGTGGTCTGAATATGAGCAATGAGCTAGATTTTTCTTCAAAAAGCTTATAACGTGGTTAATATACTGTTAAAAACTAATTTTAACATGGTCAGTGGAATGGAATGGATGCTATATCATACCCAATAATGCTTTTTGGACTCTGTTTCATTTCAGTAGTCAAGCAATGTGTTACTCAACAGCACAGTTTTCTGTACTTAATGCAGTTCTCAAAATTTCAAGGAATTCTTGATTTCCTTCAAAACAGTACTTTATAAAGCAGCAACCCTCAAAACGAAATGGTCATGTGTTAGCACCAATGGATGATATTGCTCCAATTTGCCTAAAACAACTGACTATATATATATATATATATATATATACATATATATATATATAACTTACTAGTCACAATTATAATAAATAAGAGTCCTGGTATGATTGTAGGGCAATTTCCTGTGCTTCCTCCTGCTATCCTAGTGCACTTGGGCATTCTGAGACAGTGTGGCAACTGTCTCATGTACACAGACAACCCTCTCCTGTTACCTCCCAAACACTCGTACATGTGAGAGATGCACTTATATCACTAAACTGGAAGCAGTGCACTCTCCACCCAAGACCGGACTAGCTGGTCAAGAGGAGAAGGTCAACACATGCAACTCACTACATAGAACACAAAGCCCTCCAAAACTCCAACCATCAAAACCCACAAACAGAAACACAAACCATAAACCCACCTTTGCGGAGGCTTTTGATAAAAATTTACCCAAACAACAGAGACCCCCCCAAGACAGAAATGTACTCCACCACAGCACAACACCAACCTCAGAACACACGGTTCACCACCACAGCGCGCCCCTCAATCTAAGCCCTTAAGGCAGAACACATTGCCCGGTGTACTAATCATAAGAGACTCAATTGTGAGGCACACTGATGTTCCACTCACAAGGAGAAGGTGACAGTCAGTTGTTATTCAAGTGCCAGGATCTGCCATATATCACATGCACTCAGGTCACTCCACAAGTACATATATGCCTCAGTCATTGTCCATGTGGGTGTGAATGACCTGAGACGTACCTCCCTGGACTACATGAAAAGAGATGTGATGGAACTCTCAGATTATGTGGCCCAGGCAGGTATGACCCTAGCCCTGAGCAGTATTCTACCATCACCCAGAATGATACCATAGTATGAGCAGAAAATGATTGACTTCAGCAATTGGCTAAGTTTCTGGTGTCATTCTAAAGGGATCTAGTATCTGTCTTCCTGGGACAACATGATTGACAGACCTCGATGCTTTTCCAGAGACGGCCTGCATCTGTCGTTATCTCTGGGATTCCAGCTACTGGTTAAGGCTCTTGCCATCCCTATAGTGCCTTTTTTAGGTGTGTTCCAAAGACCAAAATTCCACTGTAACAGCTATAAACAAATGCAATCTGAGGGTCCTGCTACTCAATGCTAGAAGTCTAAATCTCACGATGGACTCATTTGAAGCTCTCCTCAAAATGCAGAATGTCAACATCTATGCTGTAATTGAGACCTAGTTTAAAGAGGCAGAAAGCATCCCTGCAATCCCAGGATACAACTCATTCCATGCCTTTCGGCCCCAGAATATGGCTGGAATCTCCAAAGGTGGTAGTGTCTCCATATTCATAAAGGATACACACACCTCTAGACTGCAAGACCAGTATAATGCATCCGAGATACTTCAGGTACAACTAACACTGGGTGAAATGGCAATACAAGTCATAGCCTGCTACAGGACCCCAACAATGTCCCTAGACTATCACTCCAACTTCCAAAGCACCCGGGAATCTATCAAGGTTCAGCTCAATACTTTCATACCGGGTGACTTCAACTACCCTTCCATCAAATGGGAAAACTATTCTAGTACCAATGTACAGGCCCAACTCTTCCTGGAATTTATCAATTTCAATGCCCCTGGACCAGTTCATTCTGACCCCCTACTAGAGGAAGCAACATCCTCGACCTGGTTATTACCAACATGGAAGACCATTGCTCCACACCTATAGTCAACTCCTCCTTGGTTAAATCTGACCACAAACTGATCACCATAGAAATCTCCATCTCACCTACACCCCCCACTAAGATGACCACCTGAAAACCTTCTTCAAAGCTGACTTTGGGCTCCTAAAGACAGAGGTGGCTAACTTCTCGGCGCCCATGCCGATGGAAAATAGCTGCATGACTGCTGAATCATACACCAATGCACTGCACTTGCATGTACACAAATGCATGCATCTTACCATACCTAATTGAACCAAGACGCCCTCCTCCAAAAAAAGGAAAACAATCTGGTGGTCCCCAGCCATCAATAAACTCTACAACAGAAGGAAGAAACTGTTGCAGAAAAAAATGAAGTCACAATTTATTTTTATTTATTTTATTTTATTTTATTTTACATTTGTTGACCGGGCTAGTCTAACTGGTGATATTTCCATTTTCAGTAGAGGCCCGGGGAGAAAAGCTCCACAGTGAATACAATTAAGGCAAAACATACTAGAGTTTAAAGAAAGTTTTAAAAGACAGAAACTAACAACTCTACAGTTACTCATTATTACTAGTGAGCTTAATACTGACTCACATAGTGACAGTCACAAAAAAAATACTTATATAAATTATACTATACTAAGTCTGATAAAGATAACTAAAAAATAAGTAAATACTACTACACACAGTTAAACTCAAAGACATCATATTAAGTTATAAAATACTTTGAGAGATAATAATAAGATAGGAAGTGTGAGAAAGAGAGCTAAGAATATGAGTAATAAGAAGAGGTAGGTTGAAGGAAGGACAGCAAGTAAGATAGTTAGCAAGCAAAGAGAGCTAAAAGCCAGTCTATAAGCAAGGAATAATAGGAAAACAAGTGGCAGAAGAGGAGGAAAGCCAGTTGGATAATAGAAAAGTTTGAAGTAGGAGATAGTAATGAAGTAGAGTCTAAGTAGTGAAGGATTAATCAGGTTTACTACATGTGCACAGCCAGTGGTTTTGGAAGTGAAGTTTAATGTTTAGTTTGAACAGAGGTAATGATGCAATGGTTGTTATGTTACTAGGAAGTAGATTCCATTTTCTACCTACTGAATTGGTGAAAAGGGAGTCGCCAGCAGTGTTATTTGATTTTGTGGAATTAGCCAATAGTTTACTGGAGGAGCGGAGAGAGCTAAGATTATTGTAGGGGATAATGAGTTGAGAGAGTATAGGGGTGTTTGTTGGATGGGCAATAGTGAGTTGTTGGGTTGCAAGATAGTTTTGGAATTCTGGCCAGCCTAGTAGTTTCAGGTTGAGACAGTGGTGTGTTCTGTAGGGGTTTCCTGTAGCGAAGCGAGCAATGTTATTATAGCAGGTAGAAAGTTTGGTAAGGTTGTTTTTATTGAGGTTGGTGAAAATGGGACAAGCATAGAGAAGAGAGGAAAGAAGATGGGAGTGAGCGATCCTAGTTCTAGAGGAGGGAGTTAGAAATGGTCTAATCCGATATAGAGATCCTATTTTCCTATTGACAAGTTTAATGGTGTTGTTAATGTGTTGGTTGAAAGAGAGATTATTATCAATTGTAATACCTAACAGTTTAGTAGTAGAGTCGGGAGAGATGATAGTGGCATTGTTAGAAGAGATAGTGAAGTTTAAAGGGGTGGTTCTGGAGGTAGGAGTAAAAAGGAGGAGTTTAGTTTTCTTAGCATTTAGTAAGAGAAATCGACTAGAGAACCATGTTTCGACGGTTTTAAAGACATTTTGAGTATGAGATCTAAGTTCTGAGGTAGAGGATGCAGAGCAGATGAGTGTAGAATCATCTGCATATTGAATGCAAGTAGCTTGGGGGATTGTGTTTTGGAGATCATTTATGAAGAGGGAAAAAAGAAGTGGGCCAAGAATAGAACCTTGTGGAACTCCAATAGAAACTGGCAGAAGAGAAGAGATGTGGTTATTCCAGAGAACAGCCTGTTTCCTGTTAGTGAGATAAGAAGAAAACCATCTAATGGCAGGGATATCAAAAGATAGTGATTCTGGAGTTTTGATTAATAAAGAGTGGTTAACCATATTGAATGCTTTGGAGAGGTCTATGAAGATGGCAGAAGAGAGTAGGTTGTTGTTACGGTTCAGGTTAATAGTGTCTACAAAGGAAAGAAGGGCAGTAGTAGTACTGTGATTAGGTCTGAATCCATGTTGACTGTTTGCTATGATGTTGTGGAGAGAGAGGTGTTGTACAAGCTGATGGTGTATACATTTCTCCATTATTTTGGCCAATGGAGAGAGGAGAGCAATAGGTCTAAAGTTAGAGTAGTCAATGGAGTTACCACCTTTATGGAGTGGGATAATGTGAGAGACCTTCCATATATCAGGGATGATACCTTCTTTGATTGTCCTGTTAATGAGAATAGAAATAGGATATGCGATAGCCTTGGCAGCTTTTTGTAGAAAGAGTGAAGGTAACTTGTCCGCAGAGGGGGTACAAGGTTTTAGCTTAAGAAGGAGTCTGTATATGTAAGATGTAGAGATGGGATGTATAGAGGATTTAGAGGAGGAGTTAATGAGGTTACATGTTGGGTGTGAGTTATTAGTGTTTAATTGATTAGCAAGAGCTTGTATAGTTTCAGTGAAGAAACAATTGAAAGCATCTGCAGTTTGTTGGGGGGTATCAGGATCAGAATTAAGTGGGGAAGGTGTTTTAGAACGTCCTGGGGAAAGAAGTCTATTAACTGAAGACCAGAAAAGTTTTGAATTATTAAGATGGGTTTCTTGTAGATTGAAGTAGAATTTCTTTTTATCAGCTATTATTGCTTTTTTGGTTAGATTTCTAAGCTGGCGGAAGTGAAGAAGATCAGGGTTTTTTCTATGTGATCTCCATGTGGCCCAGACTTTATTTCTAGTGAGAATAAGTTTCTTGGTTTCATGGGAGAGCCAGGGGGCAGCATTGGATTTAGTTCTAATGCTACGTTCAGGAGCATGTAAGTCAAGGATAGATAAAAAAGTAGAGTTAAAGTACATTACTGCATTTTCAAGAGGGAGTGTTTTTAATGGGTTCCAATTACATGCAGTAAGTTCAGACTGGAACAATTCTGGATTGAAGTGTTTGATGGTGCGTACATGTCTTATGATACAGGGGTTTATACAATCAGCCTTATCCCTTGTTATGAATGTTAAGGAGTGATCACTAACATCATCCGGTAAAATTCCTACTTTGTAATTATCTTTGACTTTATTTATAAGAATCCAGTCTAAAATGCTTTCTCTATTACTGTGTTTGTTGAGCCTTGTAGTTGAGGTAATAGTTTGGATAAAACCATGGAGGTTGATATGAGAAGAAGGATTATCAGCAGTAATGCTATTCCAGTCTATATTCAGGTCACCTAGTATGATGGTTTCTTGGGGATATGTGATAGATATCCAGCTAAGGTAATTTTCGAGGATTGGTATGTTATTACCAGGTGGTAGGTACATACATATAATATAGATGGATTTTTGGAGTTTAATTGTAGTTTTGAAATGATAGCTTCTATTTTGCTATCTTGTGTTGGAGAGGCAGGAAGGGTAGTAATATTTAGATGATTTTTATGAAGAATTGCAACTCCACCACCTTTACGGTTGGGACGGTCAAGTCTTATGATATTATAACCTTGGGGAGTAATCTCAGTGTCTTTAGTGGAGGGTTTTAGCCATGTCTCAGAGATGCAGAGAATGTCAAATGAATGTATCTGTAGGAGGGAATGCATGTAAGGTATTTTGTTGTTTATGCTTTGGGTATTAAGATGTCCTATTAGGAAGGTGTTATTGAGTTTGGGTATGGTCATTAGGGGAGAGTGGAAAGTTGGACCAGGGTTAGGGTGGATATCTCCAGATTGAAGGTTAAGATTGATAGGTTTCATAGTGTGTTTACATTTTAGAAAGGTTAGAAGTTTAGTTTTGTAGTCCAAAGACAAATTGTATTTTAGGTGTGACAGTCGGTGGAATCTAGGTGGTTGATAGCTAGGCGTAGAAGAAATATATGGATAGGAATTTAGAGGATTTAGATATATTGTAGTTTGTTTATGTGGATTGAAAGGTTGGACATGCAGTGGTTTCTCATAGAGGGATAGAAGGTATATTGAGCATAGGGTGGAAACTAGTAGTGTGGAAAGTAAAATGTGGGATGACATGAGTGGAGCCATAGTGGAAGTATGTGTATTTACGAAAGGTGAAGAGAGGTAAGAGAGGGTGGAGTAGAAAGGTGTTGTTATAGTAAAGGAGAAGTATGGAAGAATGTAAGAAAGATAACAGAGGATAGGGGTATAACAGAGACCAGAGTACAAAGACTGGAAAAAACTCCCATATCATTCTCAATAAAAAATTGAGATACCTTATCAAATCCTCTAAAGCCAGCTATGAAGGCAGAATTGCAGCTGACACCAAAAACAACCACAAAGCCTTCTATAGCTATGTCAAGAACCTTCAAGGCAATACCCAGATTTTCTCAGAGTTATTGCACAATGGTACCTCCTATACTGAGCCAACAGATATAGCCAACATACTGGCCAACAAATTCAGGGCCAACTTTACCCCTCCCCCACAAAGGCCCTATCACAATACCAGAAGAAAGCCTGGTACCTATCATTTCTGTGGCACAGGTAAAAGCTACATTGTCCAAAGCCAAGAATACAGTGTCCATGAGACCTGAAAATATCCCTGGCTGCATTCTTCATGAGCTACAAAACGAACTGGCACCACACCCTATGTGCCCTGTTCAATCACAGCCTTACCTCAGGCCTGAGCCCCTAACGAATGGCGCACTGATACAATCAACCCTCTCCACAAAGGGGGACCAACTACAGACCCTGGAAACTACCACCCCATTAGCCTGATGAGTCTGGTATGCAAAGCTATGGAGTGCACAGAGTGAAAATGTGGATTCCAAGTCAGACTGTTGACCAGTCATGAGTAGAGTCCAACAGGGCTTGGTCCTGGACCCTCTCCTGTTTGTCTTCTACTTCTCAGAAGTCCAAGCCAACACAGAGGGACTCTGGCTGACCATGTTCGCTGATGACTGCAAGCTAGGACTCATTATCAACTCCCCAAGTGATGCAGATAATCCTACAAAAGGGCTTCTCTGAGACCAATGACTGGTGTCGGAACCATGGCCTTAAGCTTAATGCCACAAAATGCGTTATCATTCCCTTTAGAAAGAACTAATTTCCCACAAATTACCACATCGATGGGAGCCCACTAAACACTGAAGGAGCCATAAGAGATCTGGGTACCCAGGGCAACAGCCACCTCACTTTTGGCTACCACATTGCCACAGTGGTCAGAAAGTTCTTCAATGTGGCACATCTTATAACCAAAGGTTTCTCATCCAGAAAGAAAGAGGTCATCATCCCTCTCTGCTCATCACTCATTAGACCAATCATCAAATGTAACGCCCCATATGGGATGTACCTAACCAGACACCTACAACAGCTGGAGAGGCCACAAAAGTACCTCACAAAAAAAGATCCTAGGCCTTAAACACATGTCCTACATGGGCAGACTGAAGAAACTTCAGTTGTTCTCAGTCTCTTATCATCTACTTAAGAGGTGATCTCTGATTGACTTACAAAGCCATGTCCAACCCAGCCCTACATGAAATGCTACACCTAAAGAAATTCCAATCCCTCTGCACCACATGCTCCAGAGATCACATCCTCACTACCACAATCAACAGAACATGCTGGAGGGACAGGTTCATCTCCCAAAGACTGACCATACTCTGCAATAAGCTTCCCATTCATACTAAGCAGAGCACCTCGCTGGCCCTCTTCAAGAGAAATATCGACGAGTGAATGTGTAACAGAAAATTCACCCCAGGGATCACTCCAGTAGCCCCACTGGATAGAGGCACTGTGAACTGACATCTGGTGGCACTGTGCCGGGGCAATTTTTTTGGGCTAGGCTTGTAAAGGTTCCAGGGTTATTAGCCTACTACACACCTATGAACCTATAAAGGAAGGTCAGCTCCCTAATATTTGCAGATGTGCAAAGTTTATCACTGTTTTTTAAAGGTGGTAGTTTCCAAAATATTAAAAATAATAAGCTGTTTATCATACTTAGTTTACTATCGAAAGCATTACAGCATGCATTTCATAATCAGCTATTAATATTTATGAATAAACAATCACAGCCACACATTATAACTTTAGGACCGGACAGAGTATTTATAGAGCTCCCCTTAAACTACTAGAACATATTACCATAAACTACAGTTTGGGACATCATCTTATATTTATCCAACTCCTTTGACATTGTAAACCTTCCGATACTCCTTACTAAATTAAAACTACTTGGATATAACAGTGGAATTTCAAACTTGCTTAAATCTTATTTCCAAATCACAACTCTTACTGTTGGTTGACAAAATGTCCTCTCCAGTTCCTTTGTCATTAAAATCAGAGTGTGTCGAGAATCAATATTAGGGCCAATGCTTTTTACAATATTAACAAATGATACATACTGTCAAACTAATGGAATAACTTTTATACAACATGAGGATTACACTACATTAGTCTGCAGGGTTATCAGTTATCAAATGCTTGAATGAGAACTTGAAGCATCCCTTACCAAGGTAAAATATTGGATTACTCAATATCACATAATTTTTCTTCTTCTTTCGGATTTTCCCCGGTTAGGGGTCGCCACAACGGATCACCTGTCCACTCATGACTGGCAGTGGTGTTTTATGGTGTTGAGTTGCCAGCCTGGTGCCCAACCTTTCATAGAAGGCGCACACATACATGCACTCACACCTAGGGCCAATTTGGAGTGTCCAATCCACCTGCAGTATGTCTTTGGGATGTGGGAGGAAACTGGAGCACCCGGAGGAAACCCACGTGACCACAAGGAGGACATGCAGACTCCGCACAGAAGGCACCACAGCCGAGGATCGAACTGGAGAACCTCTTGCCGTGAGGCGGCAATGCTAACTGCTGCACCACCATGGCTGCTCCCAATATCACATAATTCTTAATGAAAAGAAAACCAACATAATTCTCCTTGTCACTCAGTCTCAGTCTTTTCAATATCAAAAGATCTGATAGCATAGATATATCCTGCAATTCAGAAAAGCTTAGTGTGATGCTAAAGCCTTAACTTAAAAAATCATGTTAAGCCTTTCTGATTTATAGACTCCTCTATCACTGAGGTTTTTCCCTTGCAAGGGCATTAGTGTGGACACTTGTTTTGTTTGTCAAGTCACATGCTAATGTAACAGTGCAGGGAAATGGCTAATGTTAAGTAGCCATGTGCTCTCCCCCAGAAATGTCTACAGCTCCAGATTTGCTTAACTGAGTGATTCAGAGAATCATTTGACTGCATAAACATTTATTCTAGAAAAAAAAGTGAACATCATCAAACATAGAGGTCATCCATTTACTCATATGGGAGCACTTACTTGCTGGTAAATTCAGCAAAGACAAGGGGTGGGGGGTGTTACTGTGTGTAAGAATATTCATGTGTGCGTCTGTAAAGGCATGAATAAGGCTATATGAATATTAGTGTGTGTGTGTGTGTGTGTGTGTGTGTGTGTGTGTGTGTGTGTGTGTGTGTGTGCGCGCGCACGCATTTGTGTGTATGTTGATATCTACAAGTGTATGGCTAACAGTTTCAATGAATGTGACTGAGTATAACGGGAGGGTTTTTGTTGATGAATGGATGTGTGTGTGTGTGTAGGGGTAGTTTCTTTGCAAACATGATGTATTGGGATATTATAGGGAACACTAGCATTGTCAAGTCTTACAGTGCTATTGTTTGATTCAGAGATATGGCATTGAGCCATTAATGAATTTTTCTCATTGCAGCCATACCTGTTTATGAATCACATTTTCCCTCTCTCGTGCTAATTTACTAACCTTTAGTGAGGAATTAATGTGAGCAGTAAAGATTTGTATCCTAAGGAAAAAGTTCCAGACTGTTAAGTACTCAGGAATTATGAGACACTAAATCATCCTCTGATCAGCATATCCAGCTCTCTGTAAAATATATCCAAAAAATAAATTAGGAAGACTGTGTTGTCTAGGCTCAAATCTTCAGGTTCCATTTACATTGTTGAAAGGGCTGTTCATCAAATACCCTTTCATTGACATGTAAACACCGAACTACCAAAACTTGGAACGGCCACATAAGTGGATTTTCCCAGGGGAAAAAATTGGTTGGCAGTCATCGGGAATTTGCCCTATCCTGTACTGTAGTGCAATCTCGGAGTTGGTATATTTAGTAGGGGGTGTGAGGGCCGAAGCCTCCCCACTTTGTAGGGTGTGACAATTTGTTTTCTTTGTTGTTGGCCAAGCAATTTTTCTCCCTGGGAAAAAATTTGCTTTTATGGCTTTTGGTAGTTCTGTGTTTACCCGTCGATGAAATGACTAGCCCTTTCAACGATGTAATATAGACCCAAATCATCTTCTAGTCATAAAAAAGAAACATGCTGAAATCTTAGTATTCCCAGATGTGTTTATGGTGATATGATAATAGGAAACTTAATGTTAATAAACTCAATTAAATCTACCTACATTAAGATAGCAGAAGTTGCATCTTCTCGGTCACTCCATGCATAATAGTGTACTGTTTTAAACAAACTAAACTAGAATACCTTTGAAAATAAAATCAAGTGTGTACATATGACAGTTACGCATAAACTAATTTATGGTACTCTCTACCCTTATCCCCACAATATGCTTTCCTGGTTTTCTTCTTTAAGGGAAATAAGATCATCTGAGCAATTTGTCTAAACAAGACCAATAATAAGCTCAGTAACAAATATATGGGTGTGCTTCATAGGTTTTAAAAATGGATTCTCAAAATTGTATATGTAGCTTTTCTGCAGTAAGCTAGCTAAATTCATTTACATGTCATGTGTGATATCCTTCTTAGAGAGAACTTAGATGAAATACACACCTCACTGAGGCTAGACTACACATTCCATGTCTTAATCATTGGCTAACCAGACACTGGAGTTTCCACAACCCTCTAGAATTTATATAGACTATATTAGATCAGTAGTAGATATTAACAAATGTAGGTACTGACTTTCCAAACCACAAAACATATGTTGAAGTTTCGTTTATAAAAACAGCCCTTTAGTGGCATGGCCCTACAGATGCTACTTTATAAAAACGGGCATGCCTCCTCCATCTTGAATCTTAATACCAGCTCTGGCAATCAAACAGATTTAGATTTGACAAATCTTATATTATCTCTAGCAAACAAACATATTTAGACTCTACCTAACTTCTCAACAAATGTCTGAATGTTTTCCTATCAATATCAAGTCAACTGAAGTGTTCTTATGCTATTCATAAACATTGTATATCACAGGGATGAACTGATACACAACGGAAGGAAATACAGAAGTCTTTTTGCACTACATAAAAGCTTTAACACAACAGGGTAAGACTTTCTGCAGTCTTGTCCATTGTATAAATATAGTACTCCATACACAGATTACAAATGCAAATGACCTTGCAGAATTGTATGGACTTTACGAACTCCACACCAAGTATGTAGAGTCTGTTACCAAAGGATAAGTTATAGTACTTTGACAAGTGCATACATCTGCAGCAGTACTTATGACTGAGATGATCTCTGTTTCCCACAGATGTGTTGCTGAAATACCATAGCTGTGCAATACATCAGCATTGTGTCAAACACATAACAAGCTGGTTATGATCAGAGATCCAACCATAATTCTCTATACTGCAATTATTCCAACAATTGTTAATACCTCTCCAACCAATTATCAGTATGACATTTGTTTATGCCAATGTGCTCGTTTCATAGCTGTCGATCCATTTTCAAGATATTTGCATAATAATATGTATGCATGTCTGCATATTTAATGGACAAATAAATGTAAACATCTGTGGAGCAGTTGTAGTTATACACCAGCTATCATTTCAAAGTTTTACCGTATTACGCATGCTTTCTTTTGATATCATGGCATACCATATAAACACCTTCTGCTTCAAGTTATTGATATAACTATTAACATACAAATATTCATAATATTTCACTATATACCACATCTTCTTTGGTGCTCAGTACCCCATTTGTGTGAAAGTCATTCATGATCTCTGTAGTGACTGGGCATTTGAAATGCCATTCCGCAATGTATCCGAATGGAGAATGCAGGAGATATTTACAGACATATATTTATGTATCTTCTTCTGCTTTCATCTTTTCCTGGTTAAGGGTCGCCTTTCCACTCATGATTGGCAGTGGAGTTTTACGGTGTCATCTTGCCAGCCCGGTGCCCAACCTTCCACAGAAGGCACACACATATACGCACTCACACCTAGGGCCAGTTTAGAGTGTCCAATCCAGCTACCTATGATATTTATGTATCATATATGTATATTTTATTGCAAAACAAGTACACATATTTGTAAAGTGCTGGCATGTAGACAGCAGCTGGCAGTGCTTATGTTTTCCATCTATATGGAAGCTTCATGCTGATACCTTGAAGTACCATACGAACTCCTGCTCCTTCAACTTATTCACGGAATTATGAACATCGCATATATTTGGAATTTGTCATATGCATATATTACACATTCACACTTACTAACCACCCCATTTAGATTAGCAGCCATTCTTGAAACACATGCCTCCTTGTCCTGTGAAATCTTGGTCCAAAATGCTGAGAAGTGGACAGTGCCTGACATGTTTTTATAAATATTATAGTTATGCATATTTGCACAGTTTATTGCTAATGTTATCTTCACTTTTCCATCTTTATGTAAACTTCTAATTGATATCATGAAGGATCATAAAAACTCGTTCCTAATTAAGTTATTAACACAGATAATATGTGTTCATAACTTGGAATTATGTGATTGATGTCAAATATAATTAAAACAGTGACCCCAGCCAAAGCATGGTATATATACTTAATTCAGTAAGGGTGCTCTACAGGTGGACAAAGTGAAATTTTCTGTGTGCCAGTTGCCCGAAGTACTAGATGACAAAGACGCATTTCTGATAAAAAATTATTCTCAGTGTGATTTCCTAAGTGTTCGCTGGCAGTGATGCTATTTTTGGGAGTTTTCTCTGCTCTTCAATTTGGTATAACTATAATGTTGGTGTATGTATAAGCTTAGGGGGTGTGGATGCTTTCCTCCCACATCAGGAGGTGCATTGCAATTAACCTTTTTCGCTTGCCTGTATTTGGGGCATTACATTTCAATATTTCTGATGTTTAGGGTTTTGATACTCAGTGTTTCATAGTGGAATCATTTAGTGGACACATGTGAATGCAAGTCTGCTTCTGGCAGGAGCAAGAATTCCATATTGTCAACCTCCCCTTAAGCAATATCTATTCTTCATCTAAATCAACACGCTGGTGTGCAAATAACTGTTGGTGGCAGCAGTAGCACCACGTGTATAGAAATCATCCTTTCATGATATTCTACCTATTCGGCATACAATCGTGTGTGTGTGTGTGTGTGTGGGGGGGGGTGGAGGGGGTGTGTATGTGTCTATCAGCTTGCATGTGCATGGACAAATCTATTGTTCTATCTAAACAGTTTGGCTCCACAAAAGGGGTGGTTAGTTGTCCTAGTGACACCAGGTAACCCCAGATAATGGAATCAAATTAGATTATATTGAAAAAGAACTGTGCAAATGGGATCCAAACAAAGCACAGGGAGGAGATGGAATAAGTAACAATGACCTGAGAACACTTAAGCAGGAACTTACACTGCCATTACATCTGTTATTCACTAGGTCATATAAATATGGGGAGATTCCTCAGGATTGGAGACATGCACTTATTAAACCTGTCTTTAAGGTAAAGGGGAGTAGGACAAACCCAGAATCCTATAGACCCTTAAGTCTACTTTCATGTTGTGGAAAAATAATAGAGAAGGTAGTACTGGATAAGTTATTGTCAGAACTGGATAGGTTGGGACTTGAAACCATATATCAGCATGCCTATGTTGAAAATAAATCTATTACCACCTGTAACATGATGTTCTATAACAATATAATAACAGCTATGAATGAAAAAGTGTGCTGTGATGTGATTTATATAGATTTAACTTTAGCATTTGACAGGGTCATGCACAAAACACTGATGAATAAATTAGTACAACTAGGTATTGATGTACTGTTGATAAGATGGATAGCTGCATGGCTTACGAATAGGACATAGCAAGTATCACACATCAACTGGACAGGTGAAATCCTTGGTTACAATCAAGGTGTCCCACAGGGCTCTGTACTAGGCCCTTACTTGTTTAGATTGTATCTTTCAGACCTTACTTTTTCATCTGAGGTGTTCTACATTCTATATGCTGACGACCTGAAATTGGGTAAACTGATTACAAGTGTTATAGACAAGGCATGTCTGCAAAATAATTTAACTAAACTGACCATTTGGGCACAGGAGAATAATATGTTGCTAAATACATCAAAAACTACGCATATGAGATTTGGGAGACACAAACTGAAAGGTGAATATTTAATACAGCACAAAGTGATTAAAACTGTAGACTCATTTAAGGACCTGGGTATATGGGTAGATTCAGCTATGAGTTTTTCTAATCCTATCAACCAATTGGCTAATGATAGTTATAGAACTATAGGTTATATAAAAAGATTTATAAAGTCTAGGAAATCAAACATAATGAAGTCATTGTTTGTTAGTTACATTAGACCCAAATTTGAGTATGGAATAACAATATGGAAACCCAATAAGAAAACAAGCATGAATAAACTGGAAAGAGTACAGTGGAAATATACTAAGGACATCCATGGATGCGAAAATCTAAGTTATTATGAAAGACTAAAATATCTGAACTTGTACAGTGTCTCTTACAGATATTTAAGAGAAGATCTTATTCAGGTATATAGGGCATCTAGGGACAACTACCTCCGGGAATGCTTGGGGTTATCAAAAAGTATGAGAGAATCACCAGATAACCTATGTAGAAGATTCTATAGGAATGAGAAGTGTACTAATTGGTTCTCTGACAAAGTAGCTGATGCTTCGAACAGACTACCTAATTACATTAAAGCAAGAACTAGTTTAGATATTTTTAAGAACAGCCTGGACATTTATTATGGGAACATATGTTTTGGCATATTGTCAAGCTAGAAGGGCTTTAATGTCCGTGATTGAAACGTGTATGTATGTATATATGTATGTATGTATGTATGTATTGCTGACAGCGACATGAAGTTAATACATAAAGTTAGCCACCTCTTAAATCCTAAAGCAGCAGATGATGCATGCTAATAATCCTACCCCTATTTATCCTTTATAACATACTGACCTCTCAGCTGTCAAACATCTACTTATTTTATTTGCTTATTTACACTTTCTTGACCTGCCTAGTTCCACTATTCCAGTAGCCCCTTTTCAAGGGAGACCCAAGGTAGTATTCATACTTACTAGGGGAAATTTGGCCAAGGTTCAGTTCAACCTTCTCCTACTCTTTAAATAATTGGCTTGGAATCTTTTGCATCCACCAGAGCTACTACCAGTTCAGGCAGATGGGACCTCAGTTTAATGTTTCAAACAATGGACGTCATACTAAAGAGGCTTCCACCCCTCTTATGCTGTAGTGTGGTATAAATATTGGAAAATGAAATTTCCAGTACATATTAACAACCTCCTTTTCTTTCATAGATTCATAAACTGTTACTAAGCTAATGAACTGGGGGGGGGTGGCTTTCTAAGTCTAGCCAAGTTTTCGCGAAATAATAATTATGTCCTATATCCAAATAGGACATTGATGGCCAGACATTTATAAGCTACCTTTGTCCATAAGGGACATGTGTGCCAGGCCTGGTGTAAATTTCCTATACCACATCCACTGGTCTTGGATGCTATTAAACTGATTAATAGACAAACTCAGCTTCACATAGACGGGAAGCCTGCTCCATAGGATGTGCAGTCTCTAGCACACATATCTGTCTCTCCAGCATGTTCTGTTTAATTCACAGACAAAATTCAAGTCTCTAGATCTTGCATTTCTGGTACTCTGTGGCTTGTGAATATGTAGGGGATTCATAAGAGTGGGGTTTGCAGATGCCTTATAAGCCAGGCATAGATCACCCCTCAGCAATCTATATGAGACTGAGTAGATGCAAAGGGCTTTAAGGCACTTTGTATAAGGCAGAATTGTTATGCCTTGCATTCTTTTTGTAAGAAACCTCTGAGGTCGCTTAGTTGCTGCATATGCCTTGTCAGGTACATACCAATGGGACCATTGTACTCTATGATTGGTCTGATAAGGGTGGAGTACACTGGGATAATGACCTCTTTGGACCTAAATGGCATGCTCTTACTTATAAGTTGTGCAGTATAAAAGGATTTTCTCATCACTGTGGCCATGTGGTGGTCAAAGGTAAAGCTACTGTCTACAAGCTTACCCAGATCCCTGACCATTTGTTTGACTCTTAGAGGTGTATTACCAAGATGGCAATTAACTGGGATGGCTGACTTTCCAAAGGGTATATTTATGGATTTCTTAGCATTAAGTTTAAGACCATGGCTTTGGCACCATTTGTTAGTCAGACATTGACCTTCTTGACAAATGCTAATGTCTGCAGGGAGTCGATGATAACCTCCAGCTTGCAATTGTCTACAAACTTAGTCAGTTATAAACCTTCAGAATTTGCTTGCATTTTAGAAAAATAGATGCCAAAAAGAAGTGGCCCTAGTACTGAGCCCTGGGGAACTCCCCAAGTAACTGACCTCTTGGTGGAGGTGTGCTCACCTATTTTGGCCTCTCTTGCTCTATCAGTGAGCCAGTTGGCTCTCCAGAGAGTGATAAAAGGGTCTATACCTAAATTAGTGAGCTTGTCTATAATACCTGAGTGGGGTATTGTATCAAAAGCATTGGTCGGGTTGAGGTAAGCTCTGCGCACAGTCTTACCTTCATCCAGTGCTTTGGTGACCCTCTCAAAAAAGTTCACCAGATTTAATAGACATGACTTTCCTTTAACAAAGCCGAACTGTGAGGGGTCCAGCTTTTGCAGATATCCTATGTCTTTTATTTATCATGTCCATGATGATTTTTCTGTGGCCTTACCTATGAGGCTGGTAAGACTTTTGGGTCTATAGTTAACCGGCTCAATGGTTGGACCTCATTTGTGCAAGGGAATGACTATAGCCATCTTCCATTTCTTGGGCACAAAACCTTCCATAGGCTGCAGCTGAAAAGAGATTCAATTGGACCAGACAGGTCAAGTTTCATGCTATTTATTAAACATCCCAGGATGTTACTGGGGCCCATTGATGCAGTGTCTTTGGTCTTGGAAAGTGCATTGATGACCTGTTCCCTAGTTATGGTTGGGAAGATTGTTTTATGTGGTATTTCCTTTGGGCTATCATCAGCTGGGGTGGAGTGGATGGGGAATATGAGCTGAACCTATCAGCCAAAAGGTTGGCAATGGCCTCTGGTTTCCCCCTTTTAAATTTCTCCAAATCTTTTGGGTTTCTAAAACCATGATGGAAATGGACCCCATTCCTAAGTCAAAGTATGATTAAAGTTCATGAAATTAGCACTGTTTCAATCTTTCATGTCAGCCAGAAGTGCTCTTCTGAGCACCTGCAGTGTTCCCAGTAATGACTCCTCCTGCAATTCATATGGAGTTACATGAATCAGTTTTGTTGTTTGTCTTTTCGGCTTTTCCGGGTTATGCGGTTGCCACAGCGGAACTCCGGTCCGCTAATGATTGGCAGTAGATTTTTATGGTGCCGAGTTGCCAGCCTGACGCCCATCCTTCAGCGAAGGCACGCCCATTCACGCATGTCTTTCGGAGGCCACTAGACCATGGGGAGGACATGCAGACTCCACACAGAAGGCACTCCAGCCGAGAATCGAACAGGAGAACCTCTTGCTGTGAGGCAACAATGCTACCGCTGTACCACTGCAGCTTAGTTACATGAATCGGTAACATATCTAAATATGATTGTAGAGAATTTTTTATAAGACCTGTTGCTCCTACTACTATTGGAACTGTCTGGGTATCTTTCTTCCACAGTGCTCTTGTTTCTGCCTTTAAATGCTGATATTTTATGACTTTGTATTTCTCTGTACGCAAGACACTGTAGCCATTGGGTGTATTAATTTCAATGATTAATTCTACTTTTGTCTTCTTTTTATGGACCACTATATCTGGTTTTCTCACAATTATCTTTTGAAGTCTTGGTAATGGATGATCCCATGTGATGTAGACTTCATAATTTTCTATGATGCTTTGTGGCTCATGTTTCCAGAGTTTTTCATCTACTTCAGTATTATAATCTTTGCACAATCCCCAGTGCAACATTCTCGCCACATTATTATGCCTTTCAGTATAAAGGCCTTCTGCCATTAGTATGCCACAACCGGCAACAATGTGTGCAACTGTTTCCAATTCTGTTTTACAAAACCTACATTTGTCTGCTTCCCCCACATGTTCAATGGACTTTGTAAACCAATGTGTATGTACTCCACTATCTTGGGCCACCAATATTAACCTTTCATCTTTTGGTTTGAATTTTTCCCTCCTTAACCATTCTTGTGCTCGATCCTGATCAACATGAGGTTGTTCCAGAATCTTTCTATATTTGCCATTACATTTATGCATTGTCCACATTTCTTGCCTTCTCATCTGACCATTCACCTTTCAGTCTTTCTTTTGTTTTGCTGCCTGGTTTTTATCTACTTCTGGTTTGATTTCCATTCGCTCTTGATGCAGATATGCTTCTGCTAGACTAAGAAGCAAAGTCATCTTATATTTATTCTCCAAATGTTTCAAAACTTTCACTATGTTTGGGTCTTGTGAAGTCAGCAGATATATATGCAGTCCCACGATTGCAGGTCTATACATGTAATCAATTTCAAGGAGGCCCATACCGTCTTCGGAACGTGGAATATATTATGTTGGTTTACACTGATTTTTATAAATCATTTGATGAGAGTAAGCATCTTTCTTGTTTTCTTGTCTAATCTATCCAACACCTTTTGGGGTAAGTCAATCAGTCCAAAACTGTAAGTTAGGACAGGAAGAGCAAATTGGTTTGTAGCTTGAACTTTAATCCTGAAAACAGCATTGACATCTAGGAACAAAGTCTTCTAAAATATTCCTTACTAAGTTTTATTCGTATTTGTTCATGTTTTATTGTTGATCCTTCATCAGTTCCCAAATATTTATACAATCTCTCTCGTTCAAGTTCTTTTATATCACATTCTTGTCTCAAACTGTTGTTTTCTTGGTGCTGCAGCTTTCCTGCTTTAAAGGTTGCTTTAGCACATTTATCAAGACCAAATGACATTCTTCTATCATCTGAAAAAGTTTTGACTACTTGAAGTTGTGTTTTCAGTTCCTCCTCTGATGAGCTATACAGTTTTAAATCGTTGACAAAGAGAAGATGAGAAGTCTTTACACTTTGTTGCTTTCTGGGAGCCAAATTATAGCCATGATCTAATCTGTTAAGCAGACAGCTTAATGGGTTAAGGGCAAGACAAAAGCGAAGCAGTGACAGCGAGTCACCCTGGAATATCCCCCTTTGGATTTTTATCCCTGGAATAATAATTTGTCCTTTATCATGGCTTAATTGCAAAGTGGTCTCCCACTGTTTCATGGTCACTATGATGTAGTTTATCAGTGTAGGGGTATATCTTATTTATTTTTAACACTATTGTTATCCATGATTGTGGGATACTGTCAAATGCTTTTTTTGTAGTCTATCCTTGCCATTAACTTAGGTTCTTCCCTTTTATATAGTTCTCCACTATGACTTCATTTAACAACAAATGATCCTTTGTTCCATATGACTTTCTTTTACTGCCCTTTTGTTCTATTAAATGAAAAGAAAGAGCCAGCACAGATCCTGTTGTAGATATAAGTGTATTTATAGAATACACATTATAATAACAATAATGGTAGTAAGAACAAACTGCACAAACTGATTTCGGCTTCACAGCTTTCCTCAGTGTGACACAAATGAACAACAACCATTACATTCAGATACAGCCTATTAATATAGAAAATAATGAATAGGACAGAGACCAATCAAAACAGTAAACCAATAAGGCAATCAAAAATGCTCATTTAAACCGTAAGGAAAAAGCCCGCCCAGTTTAACAATCCACATTTTTTCTTTAATATTCAAGACCTGATGCAATCCAGCTAAATCACTGTTTTTCTGCACAATGGAATCAATAATTATGAATCTAAAAGGTCGCATCTATATAAGGTCATCGGGCAGAGAGTCGTGTCTATACCAAAACCCGCATTTCGAATGATGAAGAAGTCCCTAGGGGTGTAGACACACAGAGTTCCCCAAATGCACAGAAACTGGTAATTCACACTAAAACACTGAAGAGATTATTATTGTCAATCCAAATGATGAAAATAATGCAAAGCACCTGCCAATTTCGCAATCCACCACTAGTTCAGAACCACCTCAAACAATACGTGCTCCTAAATGGACGAAGGTGAAATAATAATAAATATATAACACACCTGGAGATAAGCATCGTAATCCAAACGCCTGAGATAAATAGCATAAACTGCACTCACCACGAGCTGGTCCACAAAGTGCAGAACGAAAATGTGGAAAAAGCACCAGTCTCTGTCCAAAAATATTCAATAACATGAATAGTATCAAATATATCCCAATGTGGCTGGCCCAGCCACCAAAGTGAAAAACAACCAAACAGAAAGGTTGCCAACAGCAAGTGGAAGAAAGAACCACCCAAACACAAAAGCACCTGCACGTACGGCAAGTGGATGGCTCAGAACGGATCAACCAAACAAAAAGAAAGAGCCAGCACAGATCCTGTTGTAGATATAAGTGTATTTATAGAATACACATTATAATAGCAATAATGGCAATAAGAACAAACTGCACAAACCGGTTTCGGCTTCACAGCCTTCCTCAGTGTGACACTAATACCATGACAGGAATGGACCCCATTCCTAAGTCAAAGTATGATTAAAGTTCATGAAATTAGAATGCTAGTGTCTGCAGGGAGTTGATGATAACCTCCAGCTTGTTTGTACCCCTGGCAGGAGAATGGACCAACTGTTCCATTTTACATTAAAACTTAGAGAATGCACTAGCCAAACATGTATCAGAGTTTATTACAATAATCCCATGGAACTACTAGACAAACTGTTTTTATTTTTATTTAGACCTGCCGGATTTAAAATCTGCATGCTGAGACATGATTTATACATGCTTTTTTACCACAGTAGTTTTAGTGTTTTTTTAAATCATCTTTTAAAAAAATCATTGTTTCTATTTAAAATAATTGCATTAATAGAGGTTGCCCTATGAAATCCATGATTGTGTCTTTGTGACTATGATGACAGGATATTTAAACAGCAGTCAGGAGTTGAACTTTGTCTAAAGAAGTCCCACTACCTAGTGGGACAAAAAGTGCTTAACTTTATGTGGATTTTTAATCAATAAATAAATACATTACTTGTTTCACTACTTTGGAACTACATTTTATTGTTGATACCATGCGTTGTTGGGTGGAGAGTGCAATTCACAGCACTTCTGTGTGACTTCCAGAATATGGACACTAGCCAGTCTATACTGTTTCCCAGGCATTGTTACAGGCACTATTAAAAAACACTTGGATTTCATTTCCAGTAATTATAAAGGCAACTTAATATTAGGAGGAAATTGTAACTGTATATTTGATATTTCTGAAACTACAAATGAAAGACTGCTGTGTACATCTGCTTTATCAAAAGCTTTAAACAAGTGGGTAAAATCACTTCATCTTGTAGAGATTTTCAAATTTAAAGAAGATAAATCTGTGTTGTTTTCCCATCAGGATCACAGATTTGGTACCCAAACTAGCATAGATAAAATATTTGCTGCCCATAACTTACACTCTAAAATCATTAATTTCTCAGTCAGTCCCTGCCCCTTTTTAAACCACAATTCATTGATACTAAAACTTCAAAATGGGTACAAATCATTGATCTTTAACTCCAGAATTCCAGCATATATAACTAAAATTAGAGAGTTCAAACCATGGTTATTATCTGAATTACAGTTCTTCTTAGATATTCATTACACCACAGAGATAAATAAAATAATGATATGGGATTCATTAAAAGCTTACATATATGGTAAAGCCATAACTTAATATAAAAAAAAAATCAGAGAATGGGATTCTGAATTATTACATCTACACTCCAAACTTTTGTCAGTAAAAGCTGAAAAAAATCAAAATCATTTGGAGATAAAAAAGAAAGTAGAAGTTTGTTTGTGTCTTTCGGCTTTTCCCGGTTAGGGGTCGCCACAGCGGAACTCCGGTCTGCTAATGATTGGTAGTTGAGTTTTACGTGCCGAGTTGCCAGCCCTGATGCACAACCTTCAAGAAGGTACGCCCATTCACGCATGTCTCCACGCAGAAGACACTCTAGCTGAGAATCGAACCGGGAAGCGTCTTACCGTGAGGCGACAACGCTACCGCAGCACCACCATTAAACAATAAATACAACGAAATTCCAACACATAAAACTAGTTTAGCTTTAGAAAAACTAAAAATTAATACCTTGGCCACTTCTCCCAAATATCTACATAATTTATCCACAGGAATCAAAATACAGTCAAAAGCTAATAACATTAAAAGTATCTTCCATGAAAAGAAAGGGAAAAATGTCTCGGATATAGATGACATTCTTGATGCCTATAGAAATCACGGTGTGGAACACTTCTAAAAGAAAATATACATATTTATCAATTAAATCTAGATGAAAAATGTTCTAATATAAAAAAACAGAAAAAAATTAAACTAGATCTGCAAGCACCCATATCCTACAAAGAAATTACAGATACAATAAAAATGGGTAAAAACAATAAAGCTCCATGTATAGATAGCACAATTATGGAAATATATAAACTTTTTCCTTCAGTGATACTATCCCTCTTCCATATAACTCTGTTAGAAATTCAGTAAGAAGCTTTAATACCACCCTGTTGGAGATATTCCTTAATCACACCAATCCTAAAGGAAAACAAATCCCCAAACCTCTGTGCCTCATATAAACCTATATCATTATTAAATAATGACTATAAGATATTTATGACAATATTAACTAACAGAATGAAGATATCACTATCCAAAACAATAAATAATGATCAAACTGGATTTATATATGATAGACACACACATGACAATATTAAAAAGGATAATTTCTCTTATAGATTATGTTAATAAAGAAAATAAAGAAACACTCATAATTGGCTTAGCTATAGAGAAAGTCTTTGATTCCCTAAATTGGGACTAATTATTCAAAATCCTAATGCTATTTGAATTTCCTGCATCCTTTGTTCATCTCCTAAAAAAGATACACTATATATATATAATTTAGTGTATGTCACATTAGGTCCTTTTACCTCTGAATCTATACATACAACAAAAGGCACAAACAAGGATGTCACCAATTCTCTTTGCTCTGGCTATTGAAATATTGGCAGATTCAATTTGCAACAATATAGAAATCAAAGGAATAGATGTTTATTAACAATACAATTCTAAAGTAATGCCATTTGCTGATGACATATTACTAACATTATCTAATACAAAAGAGACATTAGAAGAATTGGATATATTAATTGACAAATTTCATATGACTTCAAGACTCCATTTCAATAAATCAAAATCAAAATGTTTATTTTTAAATAAAAAAAGAACTATAGACTAAGGGGGATCACATCATAGGGAAACAAGAATCTACCTTAAAATATCTAGGAATTGAGTTATGCAAGGATAATAATGAATTAGTCTCAAAAAACCTACAATAATAATCAATACAATTAAAATCTCTGTGGGAAAATGGTACAAACTAATATTAACATTTGAAGATAGACTACAGTTAATAAAACTGGTTTTACTGCCCAAGATCCTATATATAGCCTTGGCAATACAACTGTTACCAGAAAGGAATATACTAAAAGAAATAAATTCATACCTAATAAAATTTTCATGGTTTCCCAAAAGAAATAGAATAGTCTTAATACATCATATCAGACCATGGAAACATGGAAGATTAAACTTTCCTGATATAGAAACATATATAAAAGTATCAGTATCTAAAACAATCTCAGATTGGATAAGTCCAAATTACTCTGCAAGTTTGAAAGAATTACTGTACTGTAATATCAATAAATGAATTTGATTTACAAAAAAAAAAAATTCAAATAGATAAAAACAATTTGTCATGGCACATATTTATTAGTATGCAATATAACATAACTAAACCCACTAAAACTCGTATGATTAATTATTACATTGACTCATTTAGGAAAATTATTAATGCAAATATAGATTTAAAAATCTGGTTTGATCTTTTAACACCATTTATAGTCACAAAGAACATTCCACATAAAATATATAGAGAAACTATTAATTCCTAGGAACAGAAATGATTTGTTTGTTGGCTCCAATGTATCAAAGAACTAAAAGTTTTAGATATGCAAGTAATAAAAACAACATACATAATTCCACAGCAGAACTGGCTAACTTTACAGAGTATTCTGATATATTCACAAGATTTAAGCAGAATAATTAACAATTCTTCATTTAAAGAAATACCTAAATTTACGAAATACATATTTATTATTTATTTTTATTTATTTATTTTACATTTGTTTACCGGGAAGGCCCGACTGGACAGAGCTGTCTGTTTTCAGCGGAAACCTGAGGAGTAAAGCTCCAGAACAATTGGTAACATACTATATATAAGATATTTACAGATTCAGTTATAAAAATATAGCAGACAATCACATATGATTGCATAAAATATTTACATAAGCATAGTGGTTTAGACATACAATTAAAAGTATAGCAAGTATTAACATCTGATTGTTGTTTGTACAGTATATTTAGTAGAGCTAATCTTGAAGAAGTATTGAAGATAAGACAAGAAAGGAAAAACTAAAATAGGAGGCGTATATAGACAAGTTCATATGAGGTGCATTTACATTTTAAGGGAAAGATTTTCAGCTTAGTCTAGGGGAGAGTTAGTGGGTATAGACTGGCCAGTGGGAGTAGATGCCAGTGAGTTGGTAAGTAACGTGGTAATATATAGTGCATCTGTGAGAGTTTTAATGAGGTTGGATAGTGGGTAGGGGAAAGGTGTTGTAACTGCCTAGCACCTGGCTGAAATATTATAAGTTCGTGTGATAATATATAGTGCATTTGTGGGAGTATTAAAGAGCTTGGATAGTGGGTAGGGGAAATTGTTAGAATATGTCAGCCAGGTGCTAGGCAGTTACAAGTAACATGTGATAATATATAGTGCATCTGTGGGAGTTTTAAAGAGGAGGTTGGATAGTGGGTAGGGGAAAGGAGTTAGAATATGTCACCCAGGTGCTAGGCAGTTACAAGTAATGTGTGATAATATATAGTGCATCTGTGGGAGTATTAAAGAGGTTGGGTAGGGGAAAGGAGTTAGAATATGTCAGCCAGGTGCTAGGCAGTTACAAGTAACGTGCGATAATATATAGTGCATCTGTAGGAGTATTAAAGAGGTTGGATAGTGGGTAGGGGAAAGGAGTTAGAATATGTCAGCCAGGTGCTAGGCAGTTACAAGTAATGTGACAATATATAGTGCATCTGTGGGAGTTTTAAAGAGGAGGTTGGATAGTGGGTAGGGGAAAGGAGTTAGAATATGTCAGCCAGGTGCTAGGCAGTTACAAGTAATGTGTGATAATATATAGTGCATCTGTGGGAGTTTTAAACAGGAGGTTGGATAGTGGGTAAGGGAAAGGAGTTAGAATATGTCAGCCAGGTGCTAGGCAGTTACAAGTAACATGTGATAATATGTAAGTGCATCTGTGGGAGTTTTAAAGAGGGTGGATAGTGGGTAGGAGAAAGGAGTTAGAATGTGTCAGCCAGGTGCTAGGCAGTTACAAGTAACGTGATAATATATAGTGCATCTGTGGGAGTTTCAAAGAGGAGGTTGGATAGTGGGTAGGGGAAAGGAGTTAGAATATGTCAGCCAGGTGCTAGGCAGTTACAAGTAATGTGTGATAATATATAGTGCATCTGTGGGAGTTTTAAACAGGAGGATGGATAGTGGGTAAGGGAAAGGAGTTAGAATATGTCAGCCAGGTGCTAGGCAGTCACATGTCCACAAGTTGTTTAGGTGGGTAATAAGCTGTTTTTTGAAGATGGTTTTATTAGGTTGTAACCTGATTTGTAGTGGTAGGGAGTTCCAAGTCTTGGCAATGTTGCTAGAATACAGGGCAGGAACCAGAGTTGTAATGGTTTTTGGAAATTGTAATTAGTGTCTTGTCATTGGATCCAAGTTCTCAGTTATTGGAGTCGAGGACGATCAGGTCTTGTAAGGCTGGAGTTTTGTCAGGTTGGTACAGTATTTGGTGGGCTAGAAGACGTTGGTTTAGAGCTAAGGTGTTTGGGAGTTCCAGCCAGGAAAGCTGTTTTAGGGCCTGACAGTGGTGGGTGCGGTAGGAGGAGTTTGTGGGGAATTTTGCTATTTTGTTGTAGCATACTTATAGCGTCTTTAAACCACTCTTGTTTAGATTAATTAGGACTGGAGAAGCATACAGTAAGATGGAGAGAAGATGGGTATGAGCTAGGGTAACTTTACTGTTGCTGGTTAGGAAGTTTTTGCATCTGTAAAGAGTACCTAGTTTTTTGTTGATTTTGGTTAATGTATGAGCTATGTGTTTGTCAAATTTCATATTATTGTCAGTAATGAACTCTAGTAATTTTGTTTACATGACAGGGGAGATAGAGGTATTATCTAATGCAGAAAGAGAGAACGAGGCAGTAGGTGTTGCTGCTTTGGAAGAATGAAAGAGCAAAATCTGGGTCTTTTTAGGATTTCGTATTAGCTGGGAATTTCTTAGCCAGGTTTCAATGGATGCAAATGCTTCATGGGTCTTGATCTGAAGTTGTTGGAGTGTGGGGGCAGAGCAGATTAAGGTGGAGTCATCAGCATATTGAACCAGGTTTACTAAAGGGGTGGCTTTGTGAAGATTATTTGTAAATATAGTGAAAAGTAGGAGGCCTAAGATTGATCCTTGGGGTACTCTTAGTTTTACAGGAAGTAGGCAGGAAAGGGAGTTTTTTCACTGAACAGCTTGTTGGCATTGGGAGAGATAGTCCTGAAACCATAATAGAGTGGGGTAGTTAGTTTTAATTCTGAGAGTGATGTTATTAGTTTTTTATGGGTGACTGTATCAAACGCCTTTGATAAGTCAAGGAAAACTGAAAACATTAGTTGGCCATTGTTGCATTGCATATTTACTAGGTTACTAAAAGGAATGAGTCCAGTGGTAGTGCTATGGTTGGGGTGAAATCTGTGTTGAGTTTCAGCAAGAAGATTGTTGGAGAAGAGATGTGTAAGGACCTGGGTGTGGATACATTTTTCTATTATTTTAGCCATTGGGAAAATTATAGCTATAGGTCAGTGGAGTTGCCACCTTTGTGAATTGGTATAATGTAGGAGATTTTCCAGAGAAGTGCACATTTTGTTCTGAGATTGATCTGTTAATGATTATAGAGACTGAGTAGGAAATGGCTTTGGTGGCTATTTGTAGGAATTTGGCAGGTAGTTTGTCTACTGCTAAGATGGTGGGTTTAAGTTTGGTTAGTTGTCAATAGATTATGTAAGTTGGTACAGATTGAAGGGTGAAGGAGTTAACGTTATTTGATGGGTTATATAGTATAGTGGGGGTTGAGGAGTGTGGGTCTGTTGACAGCTTTAATATAGAGTTGGTAAAGAACTCATTGAACTGGGTGGCTGTGTTTATAGAGGTGGTGTCTATGTTTGGATGAGGAGTTGGTTATTTACCTGGTTGGAGAATACTGTTTATAGTGGCCCAGAACTTTTGTGGGTTGGTATTATGCTTAGTTTGAATTTCACTATAGTATTTTTATTTATCTAGTCTGATTTGCTTTTTTACATTGTTTCTCAGTTTTAAGAATGTTTGCCTATTAGGAGTAGTTTTGTTTGTGCGCCAGGTGTTCCATGCTTTGTCCCTTTGTTTCATAAGTTGCCTAGTGCTCTTGGTAATCCATGGGGCATAGATGGTTTTAGTGCACATTTGTCTTGGTGGGACAAGTTGGTTGAGAAGGCCTAAGAAGAAAGTGTTAAAATACTCAACTGCTTCATCTAAAGGAAGTGTTAAAAGAGGGGACCAGTTAGAGTGTTTAAGGGCCGTATTAAGGCCATCAGCCCTGAAGTTTTTAGTGTATATGATGTGTTTAAGAGAGCTAGTTCTAGTGAGTTTAGTTTGGTCTCTGATGAAGAAGGTTAGGAGGTGGTTGTTTAGAATGTCTGGTAGTGTACCAAAATCATGGGTGGAAGATGGGCGATTGGTGAGAATCCAGCCTAGTATTGATTCTTTTTTTTAGGTTTTGTCTACCCTAGTAAGGGTTTGTATAAGCTATGAGAATCCATAAAGGTTAATATGATTTAAAGGGTGGGGTGATTTAAGTAAGGTCCAATCAATACTGAAGTCGCCTAGTAAAATGTTTTTATGGGGGAGTGTTTCTGATGTCCATTGGAGAAGAGATTCTAGGGTTTTGATGTTATCTCCTGGAGGGATATATGATCCTAAGATATTTAGATGTTTTTTATATATTTTATTTTTTATAATATATGAAATCATGTATGTAATGACTTTGACAAGGGAAACAGTATTTCAACATTTTACAAAATATTGATAAACTATAAAACAACACCCAAAACCTCATATTGGAAATATATAACAAAAGGACACTCAATACAGTTAACCGAAGATATTAAAACAAATATCTTATTATTGATAGAATATATATCCTTTACACAATACTGGAAAGTTTTTAATTGGAAATGCTTGCACGGAGGATTCTTAACCCCAAATAGAATCAGTAAAATTAGTTCTTCCATAAAAGGAATATGTTGGAGATGTGAGCAAGTACACAATGCAGATTGGAACCACATTTTCTTTGATTGTGTTAAAATTAAGCATTTTGTAATGGTATTAATAACGTTCTACAAGCTTATTTAATGAATCATTTTATTTAACTAAAGCTCTTGTATTATTAAATGTGAACGAAGGTCCTCATTTGAATAGGTTAAATATGTATTTAGTATGGACAATGCTTGCAATTTCAAGGAAGTGTATAACAAGAAGATGGAATACAAACATAATACCAATTTTGGAAGACTTATACAGCCTACTGAAGCCCACAGCATTGTTGGAAATTAAAATTAAAGAACTAAGAATTTATCCAAAGCCATTGATCAAAAACCCTTGGGGAAAAGTATTATCATTGATTGACACTACACAATAATTGATCAGACACTCTGATAATGGATTGGACATACTTATAAAGTAATTGTATACATTACGATCTGGAAGGAGGAGTGATATGCCCCTAATTACAAAATCTAAATGCACAATCCTTAACCTCCTCTTCTTCCTCAGGACCCAAACTGAGTCATGTGACCAGTAAATGTAAGCAGCAATACAAACATGAACAGCAAGTCAGGCTTCATATCCCTCAAACATCTAATGCATTAATTCAGCTCTTTGACTCCATGAATTCCCCCCAAAAAACTCCAGCAATCTAATACTGTTAAGTGACCTCAACCTTAACTGGCTAGGACCTAAAAAAAGAATATCAAACAAATAGGTAACCTTCAGAATCTCTGTCAACTTTGCATCCCAATAACCCATGATCTCCAGATTCTCATATAATCTGTTCTTATTAAATGCCACTCACAGATGTATGTCACCCTCACTACTTGCAAATTTACCTCACCAATATCTTACAGTCTTTTAAAAAATAAGTTCACTTTTTCTCTTGAGTTTATCATCAGGTCTCATGCAGTAAGAAAACCCCAATAATAACCTAGTTGTAATCCATCAAGTGGACTTCAAAAAAGCCATTCATCTCTTCCTCCTGGTTTTCTGTTTACCTTTCCTTCTATTTCAAAAGATTCTGTACCATATAAATATTTTTACTACTTCTTAATCATTCTATTTTTACTGTGGAGCTTTTCTAACTGGGCCTCTGCTGAAAATAGGTCCTGTGCCCAGTCGGACTTTCCCAGTAACCAAATGTCAAATAAATAAATATAGTTATCGGTTTACTATCAAAAGGGCGATCAGACTTTGTTTGATTCAGGTTAACCTGAATGCCCAATTCGATAGTACTGAAAGAATGAAATAAAATATGTTGAAATGCACAACAGCGAATGCACTACAACATTCGCTGTTGTGACTTTTGACATTTTAATGCAGATTGCACTATAGTGGGGATCGGGAAATGTACCATTTCCCTTAGTGTAGTGTGATCTCAGAGTTTGTATATATAAGTAACAGGGGGTGTGGGATGCAGGGGGTCTTCCCCCCTGCAAAAATGTTCTTTACTGTGTTTTGCAGGACACTACACCTTGTGGAAGTGTGAAGAATGTTCGAAAAATGTTGAATTCGACATTCTCCACTTCCGCATTTGACATGCTTTGCAGTCATTCTTTTTGTTTTGCTTCTTTAGTTCAGGAATACAACTCGCACAAGGTGTGATCGCACAACTGATAGTAAACTTAGTGCTCACTAACCCAGGATTACAGCAGAAATAAGATCACTAATTCATTTAAGTGATACTACCTGGATTTACTGGAAAATAACTCTCACCTTAGCCATCTACACACTCTTTCTCAATATTGGAATTCAAACATGAATAGCCACCAAAGCTGTTAAGTCTACATATTGCGGAACTTAGGTGAAAATTAATAGAAAGCCCCAAACTCTACTTAGCAGAAATCAAGACTTCTGGGTCAAAGAAAGTAAAACCCAAAGTCCATACTTAAGAGATCAGTAGCCATAACTACTTGAAGTCTTCTTCTGCCAAATAAAAACAAAAAAAACTTTCATCCAACCTAACCAAATAAAATGAATAATCTGACCCCATCCTCTTACACTTTGAAAATTCTGTCTTTCTTCCTTTTGCATTTAGACGTATACATAGAAATGCAGTATACAAAGCTAACTAAAATCTCTCACAAATCATACTCACCCTGTCATTGTCAAATCCAGATTGAGATTAATTTCAAATCTGTCTCCCATACCATTTAATCACACCATAAGCCTTTTCCTTCTTTCATTTTCCACCAGCTCTATCCACAAAGAATGGAAAGCAGCCATAATCATGCCCAGACCCAAGGGGAAAAAACAGCCAAGCCAAGTCACTTTAGCCTTACAACAATCCTTTCTTCCATAGCAAATCTTTTGGGACATCAGTTTATAAAAATGATTCATTCATAAAACAATGGTGCTTAATATTCTCAGAACAAAATTACTTCTCACCTTTGAATACTACTACGGCATTGTCACTGGCCACAAATACACTATACTCTAACTTGGACAAATCCTTATTAAAAGGTGCATGTTTGTAGACTTTAAAAAAGCATTTGAATTGGTTAACCACTATCTCTTGTTACAACACATCTCCATCATGAACTTCAGACAACATACTATTGTTTGATGTACCAGCTACCTCATCTGTTGCCCATTCCAAGTTAAGTTTGGACATTCTTTTCTGCTGGTCTATCTGTATGTTCAGTAGTATGTACCATTTCAATGTAATCATCTAATAACTCTCTCCTTATAAATTTCAACTATGTTAATATGAGTCTTTATGTTGGTGATCTCTTAATCCTTTGTTCATTAAATAGGATAAATACTATACAAGTCATACTTCAACAGGAGTCCGTCAGCAATTGTCAGCCATCTTACAAAACAAACTTTCCACAGCCAAAAACAAAATGTTCCTCTTTAAAACTACGCAAGGACTAATTGCAGTCATTCAGTAAATGTATGAAAAAATGCAAGTAACCTCCTCAACTAAGTATACTCATATTAATACATATGTATTAAATTAGATGCCTCATTGGCATTCAATATCATGCTAAGATTTGCTCTCAGTGGACATCAGGGGCCTAGGTGGAAAAAACATCTTGATTATAAAATTAGAATGTTTACTTCCTCTCACTGCTTGAAATCAATCTGCAAATATCAACAAAATGTAAAAGACATTGATTTCCTTAGGCGCTTCATAAACCTCTTTGAACACATCTGTACCACCTCCTTTCACAGCTCAAAACTCTCATCATGAACCCAAGTAGCATTCTCTGCCTCTTCTTCAGCACCATTTACATATCTCAAACAATTCTTTATTTCCCCACAACAGCAGCTCTATTGCCATCACCTTACGTTGACCATCATTCTCTCTATCCATTGTCTGCATCTACATACCAAACAACATAAGTGCTGCCAAAAGTATTTAGCATTAAAACCTCTGCCCTTCCCATGCCTTACGAGTTCTTCATGGGGAAAACTGAGTGAAGCTGGAATTCTTGATTAGAGAAATTTCTTCTTGTAATATATTTCAGTGCTTCTCAGTGACTGACAGGTTAGTGTTACCATTTACACTTCAGTACTGTGTGCAACAAACTGCAACCCATGGAAATCTTAATAAAGTGAACTTCTAATGTACCGATTTTTGCATTTAAATAAACATTTTATTTATTTATTTATTTATTTATTTAACATTTGTTTCCCGGGAAAGTCCACCTGGGACAGAGCCTATTTTTAGCAGAGGCCCACGGAGAAATGCTCTAGATGCATGTCTTTTAACTGTGCTCCTGAAACAGTCATGCCTACTGGTAAATTGCGACCCCCCCCCCATTTGGAAAATATATTTTACTGGTTATGATATCTTAACTTTCCTGTAAATAATATAGACGTGCTGCCTGTAAACTTGCAAGTTTTTTGTTAACTATACACTATTACTGGGACCGAAGACAAGTATTTCCGATATATTTATAAAGATTTATCTTTGATAAATAATATTATGTATCAAACCTTTTTAATTCATTTGTGTACAGTACAGATGAGTAAAAATGACATATACTGATGTTTCACCCCATATGACTACTAACCAACATTTGCATGCAATGCATGCGGGTGGGGTAGTGGCCAAGTTGTCATTATTGACTAGGTTGCTGTTTTAGTACAGCTACCAGACTGCATTCTTTTGCAGATGTAGGCACACAGTAGCCATGCATTCCCATGCAGAACCTTCTTGCACATTTCTTTACCACTTTGACTTATCAGGCAACCTACTGTCATTTTATTTCACTTAGGCCACAACTTCATGTCACTAGCACCCCTCCACTGAGCGCCTTTATCTTTTCCTCAATGACAGGCATTGAAAAACAAATCTTTACATTTGCCTCTAAATATCTGTGACAAAATTCTCCTGTATCTCATTACTCTGTGAATAATTTTCACAACTGCATTGCATGTCCTAGCTATTCATCAGTATGTTAAAACTTATGTTTCTTGACAGGAGTTACTGTATTGTTGTCTTCTTTCATATTCTACTTGTACACTATTATACTGATTAATCCATGGATAAAATTCATATAGTTGGCTGCAATTTTTTTTATCTTACTAACACCAAAAACATTAATAGTTAAAGGTTTAATTTATATTATGTATATAGTTGTAACAAATTTAAACATTTAGATTTTCTTCATGTAAGTTAAACGTTTTTACATTGTCTTTAGCTCCCTAATTGTCTCTACCCTTTCAGACAGCTTAACCTTTACTTTTATATGATCTCTTCATGTGACCTTTGTGTTTTCAGATAACCTAGAATGCTTTTAACAAGGAGTGGCCTTCAGCAAGAGGCTTCTGCCCTTGCCATTCCGTAACAATGACCCAAGAGAGAAAAAGAATAGATTATTTTCAATGCTTCAATGTTCAAAGAAAGTTTTCTTTTTAATACATCCAGGAGTTTTTCAGTACCTTACAAACAAATCCTGTGTTAGGGTTCCTCGGTATACCACTTATTGAAAAGTGCAGCACATACTTATGAGTCCTCAGCTTGTTTGCATACATACAAACATTTCTGAAACCACTGTAGTCTTTGTGGTAGACACCTCCCCCTAGTGGAGAATTCTTTCACCATTTGCTTATTCTTCACTGTTTTACACTCAAATGATAAAAATTCCAAGCAACTAAACTTGAAACAGTACCTCTTTTTTATGAAGAATAATTTTCACCATTTAGACAGTAAAAAATGAATAAAGTTGTTCAGAAAGATGCATACTTATTTCTGAAGCAAACAACTTTTATAATAATAAAAAGATTTCACTGACATTCCTGTGCGCAGACAAGTGAGAAGTGCTTACTTCATCCTGTTGTTTCACCTTGGGCATGTCTTCTGACTGATCATCATAAATGCACATAAAAACATGGGACAAGATGTCTTTAATTACTAAGCTCCTCTGCTAAGCATAATAAGCAGAGTTTCAGTCAAAATCTAAGCCTGTACTAGCAAAGCATTTTTGCTGCAGGAAGCTGTCTACGTGTTTTATGTTAGCTGTACAGTGAAGGTATCCTACTGTTCTTTTGTTTTAGTTACACCTTAAGTTCTTTTCTTAAACACCTGTCCTTTGAGGTCCCACATCTATCATAGATTGCCAGCCACTAAAAAAGAAATTTGAAAATTTTTTTTAAATATTTTGCTTTTATTTGTAACAGCTGCTGCTTTATCTTACTTAAAGTGAGGGTAACTGAAAAACACAGATGTTAAATGTCTTAAGCATTTCTCAGTAGGCTAAAGCTTGTAAGTATATGCAAGCATTCTTCTGCTGTTGATATCTGCAATAAGACTATATATTTTATGCTATGTGGTTTTTGGCCTAAATGTATAAATCTGGCAACTTGATTAATATCTTAGTAGAAACACTGGATGAATGTTAACTGTAACTTAATTGAAATCCATACAGTTGTAGCAAAGTTAAGGTTCATCCTCCCTTTCTGTTCCTAATTCTCTCTCCTCATACTTTCAAACAGTCTAGCCTTTACCTTTCAAGTTGTTCCTCCTGCACAGTGACCTACGGTGTCTTTCAAAAAAAAAAAAACTGAGTGCTGTTTTACACAGCTACCTGGTTAGATTTACCTGCGAACTGGCAGAGATACTCATTAAACTTTTATAATGATTTTCCTGCTGGTGCTGTCAAGAAATGAAAGGTACACCTGTTGATGTGAAAAAACTTTGAAGAAGCAAAATATGACTTAATGTGCCCTGATAAACCCTGCACATCTGAACATATTCTTTACTTTTAAAAGTCCTGTAAAGACATACAAAATAGTCTGTTGTTATGGATCCTGTGGGTTCATCTGATAACTTTTTTTTTTTTAAAGAGGTTGGTTACTTTAAGGAAGATATAATTTATTAATTATGTAAGCATCTGCACAAAATTGGTCTATGTTTTAACATTGTATGCCTGTTTGCTTATTATTAAGCCGTATATGTTGAAGGCATTCTGATAGTTCTTTACAATCTCAGGAACAATGTGACACTCCAACCCTATATTTACTCTATTGATAAAGTATGACCTACTTATTGCTTTAGATCTTGTATTTCAGCTTGATTTCAATGTGATTGACCTAAATTGGAATATTTTAATTATAGGCAATTACAATTATCAGTAATTAAAGTATTTTCCTTTTCTTCACTGGTTTTAAAACAGGTTCTTAAAGTGATCTTACTGGGCTTCACTTCACTTTAGCATAGCCGCCTCACAGCATTTAGTTATCCAGTTTAGTTTTCAGGCAGGGTACCTTCTGCACACAGTCTGTGTCCACATGGGTGCCATCTGTGCCAAATCAGTGTCCATGTGGCTGACTTCTATGCAGAGTCTGCCTGTGTTGATATCTTTTTTTTTTTTTGCTGGGTATTCCAGTTTCCTTCCATATCTCAGAGACCCGCCGTATGTGGCATGCAAATCCTTCTAGTTGCTCATAGGTGTGCATACCACACATGAACAAGTGTTTGTGTATTATTCTGCCAAACGTGCATCTTTTCCAGGATTAGTTTCTTTGTTTTGTATCCAAAAGTGTTTGGACAGGGTCTGGATTCCACATCCACACTAGATGAAGTGGGTGTTCAGAATCTGAACAAATGCATATCAATAGTATTTACATTGTCATGAAATGGAGTTTTGTCTTTCTTTTTTTTTTTGCATGATATAATGATAATGGGGGAAGACTGCATCATAATTTGAGTCTTTGTTACATAAAATGCATTTTTAGGATTTGTGCAGTATGCTTGAGTTTATATCAGTATTATGAAATTTACATTTGTCACAACCCATTAAAATAATATTTTTTTATTTTTGTAGAATGGGGCATTCCCCACAGACCTGTATCTCTAAATATCCCTGTCTCTAAATATGCCTCCTTAATCCCAAAGTTTTACAATCTCACAATACCTGCAAACATTTAGGGCAGACTTCCTCATTGTCAGAAACACATCCCAACTACATCTAAGGTTTATTGAATAAACCTGATAAATTACCTCATCAAGAAGTTGCACATCAAACTTAAAAACATCAACAAAAATGATATTTCTGATGAAAAAAAAAAAACAATTGAAATGTTACACCTAATTACTTTTATAATAAAAAGACAAATAAAAAAATGGCATGTGTCTGTTTATTTATTTTTACTCTTTGATGAAGGTATTAAAATAGCCTTCTATGACCCTAAGGCATGAGGATTGTTCCATCCTTTTGCAAGTTAACTATTATTTAGCACTTTTTCATTTACATATTTAAAATATGTGTATTTAACAACAAGTGCATAAAAAAGTTTCATCAGAGGCTATTCCCTGTAAATGCTGGCTTCTGCCATGATATTAGCACCATATGCTTTAAAACTAGCAATCCACATTTACAAAAGACTGGCACATTTGCATCTTATTATCCTGTTTCCACACTACCAATGGCAAGCTTCACCTCTTTCTTTTAGTTTCTCATAATTTGGCCAGGCAAATTATAATACCTGCTAGCCCTTTGTAACACATTCATGAGCCTTTGGTGTGTATCACACTAGTAAATGACTCTCTATCCCTTCCAAGATTTTGCTACATTTTAACAATTGATGCATCTTATCATTTTCATTTGCCTTCCTTACAATAAATTACGTTTGTCTGTAAAACACTACATGCGGAATGTGTGTGTGCGTGTGTGTGTGTGTGCATGTGTGTGCATGTGCGCGTGTGTGCGTGTGTGTGTGTGTGTGTGTGTGTGTGTGTGTGTGTGTGTGTGTGTGTGTACGTGTCTCTCTCTCTCTCTATATATATATATATATATATATATATATATATATACATACACACACAACACACACACACAGAGACACACAGACATATGGGTCTACTGCTTTTTAATTAATTTACATTTCACCAAATATTAAATAAGAAACTCCAGTTTATTGAATGTGCTGTTTTCCAAAAGCTGAGTATTTCAGATCACGTTTAATCAAATAGTTAATGTGTTTCTGGTGGTGCGAGTAGTTCAGGTACACATTTTTAGTATTTATGTACCTTCTCATAGTTTTCACTAGCTCTGTGGTATGCCACATTTGCTGGTAGGTGTTGCAGAGTTCAGGACGTGGAGAGTTATTTTTTGAGCACTGGTAGTTTAGTTCGAGATCACACTGCAGTAAGGATAGGGAAATCTGACCATGTTTTCACTGCAGTACGATCTCGGATTTGGCACATATAAGTTGCAGGGGGTGTGGGGGGGTGCAGTGCGGCTTGCCCCACCCCTGCAAAATAACAGTAAATGCATTTGTTTTTGTGTTTTTAATTAATGATATGTTTGAGGAAGTTTTACATAGTGTCTGATATCAACAGTCAATTCGTAACTAGGTGTTGTCAGTCTACTGGAAATGTGAATAGGAAGTTGAAATTATGCCAGTGTGATTATTTTACTTTTTTATTATAGTGTGTTTGATAGGATTGCATTTATTGTGTACTGTTGGGTTCTGTTTGGTAAAACTGAGTAACATGTTAGTGTGGTAGTTGTGTGTGAGTTATTGAGTAAGGTATTAAACTTCACAAATGTGTTTTTTGATGGTTTAGGTGTTAGTGAAGTGCATTTTTGGAAATCTGTATTTTCACATTACTGGAGCCGCTTATTTAATGTTCTGTGATGTGTGAATTTGTTAAAAAGAAGTAGAACCATACTCGTATAATACACACACACACGCACACATATATATATGTCGGGGTCCACTATGCCATTTTGAAAAGTAAAAATCTCGAACATCATCCTGATGGTCAGATGTCCGAGACTTTGAAATTTCGAAATGCAAAGAAAAAAAAAAAAAAACAGAACTAAAACAAAAAACGTTAGACATCACATTGCTGCAGGGGGGCACGCCCACACCCCCTGCTACTTATATATACCAGCTCATATACCAGCTCTGAGATAGCACTACAGTGAAGAGAATGGTAAAGTTACCATTTTGCACTGTTGGGTGATCTCAATTGTTTAACTTCGAGGTTTCAAAATTTTGAATATCCGATGTTGTGATTCTGATGTTCGGAATTTTCGAAATTAAGAAGTGGAGCCATATATATATACATATATATATATATATATATATATATATATATATATATATATATATATATACACACACATATGTATATATAAAAAATAAAACATGGAAAAAGCACCACGCTAGGAAACAAAAACTGTATGTTAACACTTTCGTTTACTAAAAATATGTAAACTTCTTCAGACAATTCACAAACAAAAAAATCAATCCTTAAATACTTTAAAAAACATGACATCATTTCCTAAAACATCATTTCCTGAAACAACCTTACCTCAATTTAAAATCAAAGAACATAAAATGTAAAGTATAAACTACATAAATCTATTCATAGATACTATGTTAAATTATTTTCTCATGAAATTCAGTGTATTTTTTATCTTAATAAAGCTTTAAGTTTTAAAGTGCTCCTGATAGAGATTACATCATTTAAACCTGGTGGGACCAAAGCATTTAATTTCAACTGCCATAAAACTTCTTTTTCTTCAAGTTTTAGGCTAGTCGGTCCCCCTCTTTCATTCTCAGATACTTTTTCAATAGCCATGAATAAAAATTAATGCTCAGGGAATGATAAAATGTGCCTAGCTAGGGCATTGGTAGTGTTCCCTTTGTTAATTGCATAGTAGTGTTCATAAATTCTGTTTTTCAGTGGTCTATCAGTTTTCCCTATATAAAAAAACTGGCATTTAGAGCACAAACTAAGATAATGTTACTAGGACAGTATGTACCCATAAGTGACCTAAAATCATTTTCACATATTTTTTCAAAAAGAGCAATAGTGGGGTGCAACACAGGGTTAAAGATGCTGGCGACTAAAATCTTTTGTGAGACTCAAATTACTACCTAAAAGAACATTTAAATTCAGTTTCCTTGTAAAAGTTTTCAAGTCAATCAATGTTCTTTCCAAATTACTCCTAAAAGTGGGAACAAAAGAAAGCCCTCAAGCTAAAATCTCTATGAGTGCAGAATCAGGAACAAAAGAGGAATAATTATAAATTTTGAAATCATTAGAACTATTACAAAGAATACATAAATTATTTTGTTCAATTTCTTTAGAACCAATCAAATTAAAGTAACTTGAAGAGATTATCTCCCCTTCCTGTTTTGTTTCTTCCTCTTCCACTGACTTTGATACTGGACTTGATTCCGTTGCCCCCCAGTGTTCGCATTTCTGCGGGTTTGAAAACCTTGATTCTGTTCTTTATTCTTAACACTGTTAGAGTCAGACCCATTCTTCCTATTTTTACTCGCAAGTCTCTCACTCCTTCTAACTGGTGAACTCATTGCAGTTGCATCAAATGGTATTTTATTGTTGTCAAGTCCGATGAATATATCCCCTGAGGAGGTCTGGTCATAGTCAATGTTCGTACCTTTCTTTAAAAAATTTGAGGGAGGTGAGGGGTAAGCAATACCCTTTTCGTATGCAATAGAGTCCCTATTTAGTTTCTTGACCTTGTTTTCTTTTATCTTTGATAAAGCACTCTCCATACTCGAAAAAATTCGAAGAAAGTCAAATTTATACCGCGGAAACTCGACGTCCAACCTAATGCTGTTGTCTAAGTCCGCCAGTTCTTTTTTAAAAACCTCTATTTGTCGACCATAGTCTTTAATTAAACATTCAATCAGTTCAATACCCTGTTTGTCAAAAAGGCAATGTAATTCTTTATGAAATGGAGAACTGGCAATCAGGCCTGTTGGAAATCTCCATTGTCTAAGTCCCTTTGGGACTTGTTTTCTTTTTACACACTCAGCTAGATACTGAACCTCTATCTGTAGCTTCTTAAATTTAAAAAGTTTGAAATCAAACAATTTCAATTTATTAGATAAGGAGTCCTCGTGTTCAACGGAACCCCTACTGTTGTTATTGCTGAAGCTACTACTGATAAAACAAGCTGGTTCTTTAAGCCAGTCATTTAATGATGGTAGAGAATTAGGCGTACTTACTACATTGACGTTTGTTGTGTTAGAAATAAGACTTTCACTTGCTCCATTCAGATCGTGTGCGTGGACACCAGAGCAAGGTAGTCCTGAAGAGTGGGAAGTTTCGGTAGTCACATTCCCCCGATCCTTCGATCCTAGGGTAGATCCACGGTTACTGGATGCTGAGATAGATAGACTAAGATAGGCCACCCCCCTAGTGTTACAATTAAACTTCCCATTGATGTAAAACTTTTTTCCTTTTACTGTAAATGAGTTACTCACTTTTATATACTTGCACCAATGACAATTTTCACATTTGAACATCCCTTTATGTGGGCGGAGCACATTGGAATTATTATTTTGCAAAAGTGCTTTCAAATTATATCCCTTATGAAAAACCACTTGAGGATGTTCATTAATGTGTTTACTAATTGATTGATCTTCTGATAAATAACACCAATTTTTGAAAATAATAGTTTTTAAAGATGGAGCATCCAAAGAAAACGTGGTAATAAAACTAGATGCAAATGAACCCTCTTTCTCAAGGGTCTTTACATTATTAAAGTCATGTAAAAGTGGGCAATCAAAAGAGGTGGTCAAATCATCTGACAAGTCCACTCTAGATTCAATAGTTGTTTCATTCTCTTTTAACTGTAAAATTGGTTTAAATAAACCACTTGCCCTTTTATTCTTCACCTCTTCAATAAGTTCACCCACCAATCTAGGTGGGTACCCACGTTTCATGAACATATCTTTTAACAACATACATTCTTGAAAAAAGTCATTCTCCAAAGTCACCATCCTGACAGCCCTAACGAGTTGTCCTTTCACCACACCCCTTTTCTGGTGGTAAGGATGGCAACTGGAGAAGTGCAAAAATGCATTACAATATGTGGATTTCCTAAAAATCTTGGAAGTAAAACTATTTTTCTTAATATTCTTTGTTAGTTCCACATCCAAGAATGAAATCTGTTCTGTTTGGAATCCCCATGTAAATTTCAAAAAATTGGTGTATTTAGTAATTTGTTCAACAAAGGTAGTGGCAGAGGCGATATCTCCTCTCCAAAAAATGAATATATCATCCAAGTAACGGGTGTACCATGCGGTCCTCTCCTAAAAGATGGTGTCAACGAACAAATAATGCTTTTCCCAAAAAGCCATAACAGCATTAGCAAAAGTTGCTCCACAGGGGGACCCCATGGCTACACCCGTTTTCTGGAGGTAAAATTGTTTGTTGAACAAAAAGTAGTTATTATTAAGGACTAGTTCCAATAAATATATGATTAAATCAATACTTTGTCCTTCTACCTGTTTTTCTAGAAGGAAGTCTCTCACCCATTCACATCCAAGTTCTTGTGGAATAGATGTATGAAGGTCGCAAACATCAATTGTAAAAAAAAATTAAGGGCCTCGTCAAAAGGTAAGTTATTAATCGTTTGCAAAAAATCCCATGAGTCTTTGCAAATCTGCACCTCATTTTTCAAGGCCTCTTTAAGTTTACAATCAATAAATCTGGCACACCCATATGTGATAGATTGTCTCCCATCGATGATGGGACGAAAGGGTGGTTTTTGCAAATTTTTGTGTATTTTTGGTAACCCAAAAAGGGTCGGGGTAATTGGATAAATGACTTCCAAATAATTCATAAGGTCCAAATCAATACGGCCTTCAATGAACAAATCTTTGATGAACCCAGTGATCCTACGGTAAGCTCCATTCATCTCATTAAGAGACACTTGCATGTAAGCTTCACTGTCAAGTAATGACTCCATGTTCAATACATAATCTTCCCTGTTCATGAAGACCAACCCACCCCCTTTATCTGGTTTCATAATATGAATGTTTGCAAATTTCAACCCCTGTAATGCATCTTTCTCAGTTTGGGTAAAAAATGTTACTAGGACAGTATGTACCCATAAGTGACCTAAAATCATTTTCACATATTTTTTCAAAAAGAGCAATAGTGGGGTGCAACACAGGGTTAAAGATGCTGGCGACTCTAAAATCTTTCGTGAGACTCGAATTACTACCTAAAAGAACATTTAAATTCAGTTTCCTTGTAAAAGTTTTCAAGTCAATCAATGTTCTTTCCAAATTACTCCTAAAAGTGGGAACAAAAGAAAGCCCTCTAGCTAAAATCTCTATGAGTGCAGAATCAGGAACAAAAGAGGAATAATTATAAATTTTGAAATCATTAGAACTATTACAAAGAATACGTAAATTATTTTGTTCAATTTCTTTAGAACCAATAAAATTAAAGTCACTTGAAGAGATTATCTCCTCTTCCTGTTTTGTTTCTTCCTCTTCCACTGACTTTGATACTGGACTTGATTCCGTTGCCCCCCAGTGTTCGCATTTCTGCGGGTTTGAAAACCCTGATTCTGTTCTTTATTCTTAACACTGTTAGAGTCAGACCCATTCTTCCTATTTTTACTCGCAAGTCTCTCACTCCTTCTAACTGGTGAACTCATTGCAGTTGCATCAAATGGTATATTATCGTTGTCAAGTCCAATGAATATATCCCCTGAGGAGGTCTGTTTCATTGTGATGACAAGGCTAAGATCCCTGGAGCATGTGGCTCGGAGGGATTGGGATTTCTTTAAATGTAGCATGTCCAACAACTCTGGGTTTGACATGGCCTTGTATGTTAGGCAGAGATTGCCTCTGAGTAGGCAATATGTGACAGAGTATAGATGGAGTTTCTTTAGACAGTCAGCATAATGTAGCTGCTTTAGGCCTGTGATTTTTTTTTGTGAGATATTTCTGTGTCCTTTCTAGTTGTTGCAGATGTCTTGTGAGGTACATATCAAATGGGGTATTGTATTCTATACTGGGTATAATGAGGGATGAGTACAGAGGGACAATGACTTCCTTTTTTCTGGATGAAAAGCCCTTAGTGATGAAGGGTTCCACATAGAGGGATTTTCTAACTGTTGTGGCTATGTGGTTATCAAAGGTGAGACCACTGCTCACCTGTGTCCCTAAGTCTCTTATCACACTTTCAGTGTTTAGTGTGCTGTCACCTATGTGGTAGTTCACAGGTATGTGTTTTTTCCCAAAGGGGACAACTATACATTTTTTGGCATTTAGCTTGAGCCCATGGCTCTGGTACCAGGCATTTGTTTCGGTAAGGCTCTTTTGTAGTATATCCACATCATTTGGGGATTCATTAATGGCTCCCAGCTTGCAGTCATCTGCGAATGTTGTAAGTCAGAGTCTCTTAGTTTGGCCTGTACTTCAGAGAAGTAGATGCCAAACAAGAGTGGTCTCAGGACAGAACCCTGCGGTACACCACTTGTCACTTGTCTGGAGCTGGATTTGGAGTCGGCTACATTTACAGTGTGTGTTCTGCTAGTAAGCTAGTTTGCAGCCCATCGAGTGATGTAGGGATTAATGCCCAGCTTAGTAAGATTAAATATGATTCCAGAGTGAGGGATAGTGTTGAAAGCCTTGGCGGGGTCCAAGTAGGCTGCATGAACCACCTTACCCTTCTCCACAGCTCTGGAGATTGATTCGAAGAAGTCGATCAGGATCAGGAGGCAAGATCGGCCTTTCACAAACCCAAACTGGGTGGGGTCCAGTGTTTGAAGGTTGCCAATGTCTTTGTTTATAAGTTCCATGATAATACATTCCATGGCCTTGCAAATCAGGCTCATCAGACTGATGGGGCTGTAGTTCCTGGGATCCAAACTGGATACCCCCTTGTGGAGTGGGATGACTGTAGCTGTGCACCACTCTGTGGGCATGAAGCCTGAGGTGAGGCTATGATTAAACATGACACATAGATGAGGTGCTAGTTAATTTTGTAGTTCATGCAATACACAGCCTGGGATGTCATCTGGTCCCATGATTGCAGTATTCTTGGCTTTGGAGAGGGCGGTTTTTACCTGAGTGGCTGTGATTACCGGAATTTGGCATTCTTTCAGTATTGACATGGGCACTTTAGGGGGGTGAGAGTGGGATGAAGTTGGCACTGAATCTATCTGCCAGGATATTGGCATTATCCTTGGGATCAGTATATCTAGTGCCATTCTGCTGTAACTCAGAGCAGATCTGAGTATTGCCATTTAGATTCTTGACATAACTATAAAATGCCTTGTGGTTGTCTTTGGAATCTTTGGCAATTTTGTTTTCCTAACTAGCTTTGGAAGATTTTATGAGGGATCTCAGCTTTCTACTGAGGCTGATGATGGAGTTTTTTGAATCCTGGGTTCTTCCTCTTTTCTGTAACAGCTTCTTCCTTCTGTTGCACAGCTTGTTTATGGCAGGGGACCACCAGATTGGCTTCCTTTTTTAAAGGACAGAGTCTTGGTTCTATTTGGGATGGCTCAGTCCATGCACCAGTGAATGTGCTCATACACAGCAACTTAATGTAGGATTCAGCAGTTGAACTTCCAGTTCCCATCTGCATGGGTTCATGAAGTTTGTTACTTCTGACTTGAAAAGCATGAAGTTGGCTTTGGAGAAGTTTTTACGGAGGTTTCCTTAAAGGGGGCGGGAGTAGGATGTGGATGTCAAGGGTGATTAGCTTATTGTCTGATCTGACCAACAAGGGGGTATCCACTGGTGTGGAGCATTGAACTCCCATTTTTGTAATGACCAGGTCTAGAATATTGGTACCCCTGGTGGGACTATGAATTAGTTCCCCTAGGCCTTTGGAATTTATGAATTCCAAAAACCGTTGAGCAAGGGTGTTGGTGCAGGAGTAGTTTTCCCAGTTAATGGTAGGGTAGTTGAAATCACCCAGTATTAGGGTGTTTGGTTGTATCTTAATATTTTCCAGTATGTTTAGAAAGGTGTAGTGAGAATCTTGGGGCATGGTGGGGGATCTGTAGCAAGCTACAATATATATTGCATTCTTACCTAGTGTTAGTTGCACCTGAAGAATTTCAGATGCATTGTTTTGGGCAACCAGCCTGGAGGTGTGAATATCCTTGGTTAATATGGACATTCCTTCACCTTTAGTGTTTCGGTCCTGGTTTGGTGGCCGAAAAGTGTGGTATGGTTGTAGCCTAGCATTGCAGGGGTGCTCTTTGGAGCTTTGAACCACAGATATCAATGTTCTCCATTTTTAGGAGCACCTTGAGAGAGTGCATCTTGAGGTTTAGACTTCTCGCATTGAGTAGCATTACCTTCAGATTTTGCTTGCTTGTACCTGTTAGTGGTAGTTTTGTCCTTTGAACCTTGCCTAAAAAAGGCACTATAGGGGTGGCAAGAGCCTTAGCCAGTAACCTGAATCTTAGGGGCAACAGGTGCAAACTATCTCTTGTAAAGCATCGTGGTTTGTTGATCATGTCATCCCAGGCAGACAGATATTGGATCCCCTTTGAATGACATCAAAAGCATAGCCAATTACTTAAGTCAATCATTTTGTCCTTATACTGTGGTATAATTCTGGGTGATGGCAGGATACTACTCAGGGCTAGGGTCATACCTGCCTGGGCTACATGATCCAAGAGCTCTTGCATGTCTCTTTTCATGTAGTCCAGGGAGGTACGTCTCAAGTCATTCACTCCAACATGGACAATGACAGTCATATCTGTACCTGTTGTGGAGTGATTGAGTGCATGCATTATGTGGTGGATCCTGGCACCAGACAGGCAACTAACTAATTTTTTTCCTTGTTCAGCCTGGTAAGTTAGGACATCAGTGTGCCTGACTATAGAGTCACCTATGACTAAAGTGTTGGGTACATTGTCTTGCCTTAGGGGCTGTTGTTGGTGGCACATTGGTGTTGTGAGCTAGGTGATGCTTTGGTTGTGTTTGGGGGTGGTGTTTGTTTGTGTTTCAGTTTTGGAGATCCTTGTTGCTTGGGCAGGTTAATGTTAAGAGCCTCTCCATATGTGGGTTTTGTGTTGCTATGTGTGGGTTTTGGTGGTGTGGGTTTTGAAGGTCTATGTGTTGTTTGAGGTTTTGTGTGGGGGTTAACCTTCTCCTTTTGACTGTCTAGCACAATCTTGGCTAGAGAGAGCTTTGCTTCCAGTTTGGCTATGTAAGTGCATCTCTCACAGGTTGTAGTGTTTGATGGTAGGAGGAGAGAGTTGTCTGTGCACATGAGGCAATTGCTGCATTGCCCCAGTATGCCCAGATTCACAAGGTGGACAGGAGAAATCACTGGAAGCTGACCCTTGGACATGCCTGGTTATGTGCTTTCTTTGTGTAGTACAAGAGCTGTTTTACCTTACTTTTTGGCAAGGTACTTCCAATTGTAGGCTGTCTAGTGTCTATGACTATTTTCTCTTTATGTCCATATATATATATATATATATATATATATATATATATATATATATATATATATATATATGTGTGTGTGTGTGTGTGTGTGTGCATGTGTATTTTTTGAGTTTTTACCAGAAATATCCTACAAAGCTATCTGGGCATCTTTCCATCTGTACCATGCCCACTGGTGGACCACATCTCTAAAAATCATTATTCTGTTTTTGCCTTCCACTTCAGCTTATCATGATAAGTCATCTATGCATGATTCTTAATTGTTGATGACTTACCGTATTTCACTTATCCAGAGAACCAGGTACGTTCCATATTTTCCCCACATATCTGGTGACACTTCCAGTTCCTCCTCATACTTTTTCTGCAATGGAGACCTGATCATCTTGACATTATTCAGCAGCAGATTAATATATATCACTTCTCCTTTACCTTTCTGTATGATTCACCATTTCAACTAATGGGTCACCTGACACTTCTTTTACTTTCTCCACATCTCTTTCTTGCTTTCCCAGTAATCTTCAATTAAGTTTGGTGTAGCTCTTGTGTTTTATTGTATTGTATGACTTATTTTTGTTGTATTTTATTAACCTAAATGAAATACTCCTTTCCCCCTGACATCTGTCAGATACTCCTCTTGAAATCTTATCATCTACCCATATGTTTGCATGTTTGTCACCCAAACCCTTTACTCATCCTCCTCTCTGTCCCTCTCCACAGAGTTCCATGATCCCTTATATTCATATCTTCAGTTGTTCTCCCTATTACAGTCCATAGTATTCTGCCAATAAAGGTTCTCCGGCAATGGTCTTGTCATTTTGTGTACTCCTCATCCCATATGTTTAATCTCTTTTTGAGATCTTGCTTACAACCTCCAATCTCCTTTATGAAACATTAACCCCAATTCACTGGTTTATATTAAATAATGTTGTATAACTTGGAAAGTGTAAGAGGTCCCAGGCTTCATCTTCTTGTCATCAAACTTTGTCCTCTAACTATTTCTATTCTAGTCATAGTCTTTGTTATTGTTAATTGCCTAATTCTGTTGGACGATTTGTTGGTAGGGGTAGTAGTTCTGCTGTAACCACAATTCTGATGACAATGATTATTCCTACTGAACTGTTTTACCCCTTTGTAAACACCAGGCTCATCTCATCAAATCCTTGTCTTCACGATTAAGTCAAATAACCATCATAGTGACTCTTTATTTATCATCATGTTTCTAAGGTTTATGTCATATCATGATGAAGTCTTGAAAGTTATAGGGCAAAAGCACCTATTTATTACATTTGCATTTCCCTCTGACACATTTTCCTAAGTATGTTTTTTATTGGTTTTACAGTTTTCACTAAGTCTGGACTCGTATCATTATTAATTTGTTTTCATTAAGTTTTTTGTGTTTATTATTCATTCAGTCCAGTACAAATCTTATCTGAGTATTTGGTATATCCATCTGATAATGATGGAGATACTGTTGAATTTGTTTCCAGTCAAGTCTCCCATGGTACTCAACTTGAAAATCTGATTGAGTTGTTAATGCAGTTATCACAATATGTTGTTTCTTTGACACAAAATGCTGACAACAGTAATGTGCATTTACATACATTTTGTCAAGAAGTACAGGCTGGGCCAACCATCACCAAATCAAACAAAAGGACTGCTTCTGATCAGAATTCATTGCGTAATGAACACCCCATTTTAGTGTCATTTTTGGACCTAAGTTTAGTTTCGGTCTCTACAAGATGGTCTCTACCTATATGGTCGACAATTCAATCTGTCGACAAACACCTCAAACCCAAACAACACCCGCACACAAGAGAAACAATGGTTTTGCGGGGGGGGGGTAAGCCCCCCTGCACCCCACACCCCCTGCTAATTATATATATCAACTGCAAGATAAAAATACAGTGGATAAAAGGGCAAATTTTCTGATCCCTACTGTAATGCAATCTCAGTCAGAACAATTTGACGGATTGAATTGTTGACCATATGGTCTCAACCATATGGATTTCGTTTGTCCATTAGATCTTTTCAAATACACCCTGCAGTAACATGTTTTAGACATTTTCAGCACCTTAGAACAATATATAATTGTACTTGCATGCTTAGTGTTTTCATTTCTCCTGTAATAAACTGCCGGCTTCCTTTTGTTTTGTTTCAGATCTACCTACTCCTTAAGATCATATATCATATACTCATTCACTCATCTCTTCCTGCTTGCCAGCCATTGTAAAAAAAAAAATTCTTAACACTTTCTTCAAATGTTTGACTTTTTATTGCAACAACTTTTCTCTTAACTTATTGATTTGTGAATAATGTGGATACTACCGCACTGATTGTCATAGTTATCCGTCCGCGTGTAAAACCTTGTGGCTATAAGCAAACATTACAATACTACTCATTTACTTCTTGCTACACTTGCATGCATCTGTGTTGATTGTTATGACAATAAATGCAAAAAACAGTCACATTCTTTTTTTTTTTTTTTTTTTTTATTTACCTTGTTAGCATCACTGAAAACATCACGGAAACATACATTCTTCACAAAACTGCACTGAAGTCAACTTCTGTTCTTTCCCTAATACTCCATTCTCATTTTTTAAGACAGGTTAACCTTTAGTTTTCATTGCCTTTTCCTGGGAACTAACATTTGGAGTTTCTTGACAGCTTGAATGCTTTTAACAAAGAGCTTCCTTCAGCAAGAGGCATCTGTCATTCCATTACCGTATTAGTCCTCCTTGAAGAAAAATCAAGTGGGTCATTTTTATATGTCTGAACTCATACTAACGGTGAGTTAACTTTGAAATATTTTAGGTGTTTTTTAGTCTCTCAGCGGTAGTACAGTGGTAGAGTTGTTGCCTTACAGCAAGAGGTTCTCCTGTTCGATTCTCAGCTGGAGTGCCTTCTGTGTGGAGTCTGCATGTCCTCCCCCCGGTCGAGTGTCCTCCAAAAGACATGTGTGATGTGTGTGCCTTCACTGAAGGTTGAGCATCGGGCTGGCAATTCGGCACCATAAAAAATCTACTGCCAATCATTAGCGGACTGGAGTTCCACTGTGGCGACCCCTAATTGGGAAAAGCTGAAAAGACAAACAACAAGTCTAATGCTACTTCTTGTAAAGTGATATACAGTTGATATAAAAAGTGTACACACCCCTGTTAAAATGCCAGGTTTTTGTGATATAAATAATGAGACCACAATAAATAATTTCAAAACTTTTCCCACCTTTAATGTGACCTATAACCTGTACAATTCAATTGAAAAACAAATCTTTTAGGGGGAAAAATATAAAAAAAAAATAAAAAATGTACGATAAGCTCGTTGCATAAGTGTGCACACCCTAAAACTAATACTTTGTTGAAGCACCTTTTGATTTAATTACAGCATTCATTCTTTTTGGGTAGGAGTCTATCAGCATGGTATATCTTGACTTGGCAATATTTGCCCACTCTTCCTTACAAAAGTGTTCCAAATCTGTAAGATTGCACAGCCCTCTTCAGGTCACCCCCACAGATTTTCTATTGGATTTAGGTCTGGCTGGGCCATTCCAAAACTTTAATTTTCTTCTGGTGAAGCTATTCTTTTGTTGATTTGGATGTAGGCTTGGGGTCATTGTCATGTTGAAAGGTGAAATTCTTCTTCATCTTCAGCTTTCTAGCAGATGCCTGAAGGCTTTGGGCCAAAACTGACTGGTATTTGGAACTTTTCATAATTCCCTCCACCTTGACTAAAGCCCCAGTTTCAGCTAAAGAAAAGCAACCCCAAAGCATGATACTGCCACCACCATGCTTCACCATGGGGATGGTGTTCTTTTGGTTATGCGAAGTGTTGCTTTTGCACCAAATGTACCTTTTGGAATTGTGGCCAAAAATTTCAGCCTTGGCCTCATCACACCATAACACATTGTCCCACATGCATTTGGGAGACTTAATGTATTGTTTTGCAAATTTTAGCTGGGCCTGGATGTTTTTCTGTGTAAGGCTTCCATCTTGCAATCCTACCCCATAGCCCAGACATATGGAGAATACAGGAGATAGTTGTCACATGTAGTACACAACCAGTACTTGCCAGAAATTGCTGCAGCTCCTTCAGTGTTGCTGTAGATCTCTTGGCAGCCTTCCTGATCAGTTTTCATCTTTTCTTTTCATCATTTTTGGAGGGATGTCCAGTTCTTTGCAAAGTCACTGTTGTCTCATATTTTCTCCACTTTTTGATGACTGTCTTCTCTGTGTTCCATGGAATATAATACTGTGGAAATTTTTTGTACCCTTCTTCTTACTTTTACCATTCAAGAAAGAGATCCCTTTGATGCCTTGTAAGCTCTTTGCGAACCATGACTTTTGCTGTAGCAGGCAACTAAGTAAATGTGAGGAAAACCCTACTAGGGCAGCTGAGCTTTATTTGGGGTTAATCAGAATCTCTTTAATTGACGGCAGGTGTGTACCCAAGAAGACTGAATGCTGTAATTAAATCAAAAGGTGCTTCAACAAAGTATTAGTTTAAGGGTGTGCACACGTATTCAACCAGTGTATTGTATGTTTTTTATTTTTTATATTTTATCCTAACTGATTTGTTTGTTTTTCAATTGAATTGTACAGGTTATAGGTCACATTAAAGGTGAGAAAAGTTTTGACATGATTTGTTGTGGTATAATTTTTTTGTATCACAAAAACCTGCTATTTTAACAGGGGTGTGTACACTTTTTATATCCACTGTATGTACCTTAGTATTTTGCCGAAAGATCAGTACTGCACATAGTTTGTAGTTCTCTTCTACTTATTTATGTATTTTATTTGTTAATATTTCCTCACCCTTCTTACAACCAGACATTAACTGTTCACTGCTACCCATAAAGTAAAACATTAAGTATTTTTATTAATTTTTTAAAAAATCAGTTACGCTTAAATGCAGTGCAGATAAGTGCAGTTGATTTCTCCCTAACTGCAGTTGTTTTAGTGCACTGCAGACCAGTGAGTTTGATTCCATCCTGCAGTATCACTATGCATATTGGCTGGTATTCATAGTCCCGTGTTTCACATACACTAAACGCAGGTTACTCACCCTGCCTAAGTAAATGTAAAGGCATTACATTAGTCAGTCCCACTTAAGACGAAAGCATAAAGTAGCTGAAGCCAGTCCTTAAGCATGTGCAAAGGACTGTGTGAAATTAGTAGGTGTCATACGCTTTTGTACATACTCTAACACTGTGGGCAAAAGTGGCTATGCACAGTCATGCTTGCAAGATTTGAGGCAAGCAGCAGAAAGTGGAGTTTTATTATTACTGTTTTTTAAAGAATGGGGGGTTAAATGATTTACATAGGGGTATCCTTATGTGGACACCCTGATGATTGCTTTAACGAATGAAAAAGAGGAGACTGGAAAAACAAAAAAAGGAAAGAGATAGCAAAGACGGGAACACAGAAGAAAATATGAAGAGGAATGTGCTGGAGAAGGTGAAAGTTGAGGGGTAGTATGTTTTTGCAGGGTGATAGATACCTCCAATTTTTTCATATTGTTTTCTATAAGAGGGTAGTTTGGGTGGAATGGGGGTAAGAGGGAGTAGGGGACAGGATAAAGGAGGGAGGGAAGTGGAGTCCAACTGAACAATAATCCCCAGTCTACAGTGCCTCATGTTTCTATTACCTGATATTCTTGCAGTGGATGATCCAAGTGTTGAGGAGGCAGGGGACTGTGGTGGCACAATGATCGGTGCCATCCACAATAAAGAGTTTTCTACCCACTGAAGATAATCTTGGACTAGCTGAAGGCATCTTCCCACTACCTGCTCCACAACATTCTCAATCAATTCCAGAATCCCATGTTCAGTGAGGCTTGACAGGCTACTGCATGCCATGGTGCCTGCAGGACCATTACCACCTCCCCAACTATGTAATGATGTACCTAGACAGGCAGAGGATGAAGGTTCTCTAAACTCAGAGGCACACATAATAATGATTCTAGACCTGTAGAATAATTAACAAAAATGGGAGAGAAACAAAATCAAGAAGGACAACGTTATGCATAACTAAAATAAGTAAAAGAGAGAAGGGTGGAGGAGACAAAGAAGAAATGCAGACAGTAAATGCACACACAAGTATACACATTATTCCAGTCTTTATTAGCAGTGAAATTTATTTTTTTAAGCCTTTATTCACTTAAGACATTTGGGAAATTATGCACACATGGCAACAATCAAATAAAATGTTATCAACATAAGTTTTTTTTTAAATTTGCAGTCAACTGAACTGATGCTAATGACATATGCTGGTTTAACATAAAGAAAGGGTAATACATTTAACATTTCCACCGGATATGGATTTGGCTTCAATACTGTACTGAAAACACTTCTATTATCTTTGTATATAAATATTTTTTGCAGTTATATATACCAACAAAATCAGGTAAAGACAGAAAACAGCATTTATTACTTCACATTTCTTTTTTTAAATGGTAAGGTTTTTATTCATACTTGCCAGCACACTCATGTAGTCTTGTCAGCTTTCTATTCTATTTCCTATTCATTTACACAGAGAACGAATAATAGCATGGTTGTTTACCTGTCTCTAACCTTTTTTCAATAATATTTCTGTCATAACAACTAGTAATACCGTGCAAGTCAGTGTAATTACTGGTGAACTTGCTTACTATATGTTCTTATCTGAAATATAAAACACAGCTTGCTATACTGTGCTAATACTTCCATTAATGCATGTTGAAAAACTAAGAGTGCATCTTCCTTCGAGTTGTTAGACTTTTATATGTGTGCAGAGCTTGTCAGTTTGTGGAAGAAGTATTGTCCAGAATTTTAACATACACTTTCAGTTGAGGTTCTTCTTTCAGCTATTATGATTTTCATATTTAAGTAAATACTTCTTTAGGTAAAGGCATGAGCTGTACACACACACACACACACACACACACACACACACACACACACACACACACACACACACACACACACACACAAATGTAACAACTGAAAGGAAGTTTTAATTTCTTCCGGAGCAGCCTTCATTAAACAAAACATATTTACTGTTATAGATGGATGTAATATATATGATTTATGAAAATAAATGTGTGCTTTGATAATTTTCTGCTTAATAAACATATGTGGGGATTGTCTAGAAATGTATACAGAAGTAATACAACTGACCATCTCTCACTAAACTATGTACTGATCATTAACATGATACTCAAACCTCTGCCCCTCCCCAACCTCCACTTTGGTTAGGATGTGGTACCTGAGTTCAGGCATCTTTTATATGCAGTTAATAATCTGTAAGAAATTATCATGTATATTGTTGAGTTATCATAATAATAAATATTTTCTGACCTACAGAAAAAGAATCCTTTCTTTACAAAAAATGTCTGCATGTATTTTATGTACTAAGCAAGATAATGGCTACTGTGCAAGAACTTATGTGGCATTGCAAATATTCTTTTTGGGTGTAAATACATACATTTATATACTTGAAAAATGTAATTGTAACAGTACTCATGCAGACGTTTATCTTTATATATACTTACATATATTTTTGTATACATTCGCATTCATAAACATTCATACTCACATATATTTCTTTACTCATAAATTACATTTGGATTTAAACACAAAAATATGTAATCACAAAAACAATGCATAGTTGTATGTAGATGCAGTTCTGTATACATATATGTTTATGCTTTTTATGCATTATAACTACATACAGATACATATTTGTAGTTACACATACATTTCTTCTGGCATATAACTTTATTTATGCAACAGTTTTATAGTTTATTTATTAAACTTACTGTATGTTTGATATGATTTAAAAAAATACTTAACATAGAACTGTGGCCTTCTCACCATCACCTAGTTTACCTACTCAGCCAGCTGGTTAGGCCCATGCTTTGGTAGGTCATCATACCTCTGTCGGCACTGTGGGCCAGAGTGGTGATCTCTGTCATGCTTGACAGGTGCTGCTAGATGTCAATCTTTTTTCCAGTCCAAACTTCTTATGCAGGATTTGTTGTTATCCAGGTAAGGTTGTACATAATCTTGGTATCCTTGTCAGACCATATAAGTGCCAGTACCATAATGAAGAAAGTATAAGCAAGGTTGTGATTCACAGGTTTAGAACCGATTCCTAAACAAATCCAATTAACAAGCAGGGGCATTACACCTGCTACTGTTGTTATTGGCAAGTTTGATTTGACCATAAATGCTTTGTCACCTACATGTGTTTTGTAAAGAATGCATTCACATTTTACTTAAATGGTGGATAAAAGTGATTACTCATCGGTTTTTATCTTGCTTGCAACTGTTCATGCCTGTGCACCTTGCTGCAGTTACATTTTTGGGATATTACACCTGACTGTCAGGAAGGAATAACTTCTTTTCTGCAATGCTTCTGTAGCCTAGCGGCAACATTCATTGCTTTTTTTTGATGCTTTTAATTATTTATTCTTGCTGAAATAAATCCTCTAATGTGGGCCAGTATCAACATTTAGTAAATGATGCTTGATCCATGTTGATAAAGTGTGTCAAATGATGATGGATGGGCAGCGATTATGGTTGTACAAAGTGACATGTACCTGACTCCATTTTCTCTTTTCTAAATACTGCCACCTTAGAAAATAAATGAGGTCATCCATGCATTCCTGCAGACTTCTAGGGATTGCTGCAGACTACTATGGCCTTCGCTGCCATCTCCAGTGAGTTCACAAGTCCTTGAGGCCACATTCATGACTACGCAAGGCCTGTTTTTGTGGATAAATTGTCTTACACTTTTATATAGTAATTCATAGAAGTAAGCATAAATGGGACTAATTTGCATACAAAACCCTTAAAAGACATTGAACTTGTATGACTAAGTTTAACACCACCATATTAACTTGTAACTACTCAAGTTAGACGGCAAATGGTTTAGGAAAATAAAGACTTCTTAAAGTAAGCAATAAATATTAGAAACATTTAACAAATAATATGAAACATTTCAAAATGATGTTAAATTACTGGGTTTACTTGAAGAAATGTTTGCTTCATTGGTATGATGGACACCGTTGAATGACTTATGTGAATACTGTAAAACTGTAATTTCTAAATGAAATTCATTACTGTATCAGTGGAAATGGATAGCTATCAGTGAGAGAGATACATTTATTTTGCTGTCGTTTTGTGATTGTCCACACATGGTAGAAATGCAGTGATTTAATTGTGAAGTACTGAAGTGTCGAGGATATTTTATTGGCATGACATACATGTGTCTTTACTGGGATTTCTGAGCATCACTGTTGACTGAAAAATGACAGTATGACTACAAGAAAGTGGTAGCGGAAGGAATTATCTGTTAATAAACTGCTTCTTTTACTATTATGAATGTATTCATAATGATGCAAATATTGCAACTACTACAAACTGACTTCCTTTCTTTTATCAAATGCCTTAATAACTGTCGCTCATCTGGTCAGGATAAAACAGATGAACAGTTGTGGCTTCAGTTCAAGCAGCTTTATTACACACAAACAGATCAGGAATGCAGCTTTGTAACTTAAACTCAAATAAACTTATAAACAGACTGACTACCGCACTCATACATGTTAACACTCTGGATGTTCTCTCAAAATGGCACTGCTGCCTGCACGTGCTCACTATTTATATGCACGTGCTTACATTTGGAAATGCTTCTTAAAGTTACATACACACACTCTGTTCTGCATCCTCCCTCTTTGAGAAATAGATCATATACTAAATGACAGTATTCAATGACATGCAATTACACAGAACTAATTCTTTGACATGCAATCATACAAAATTAGCCACATATAAAAACAATCATGTCCAGGTTGCTGTGTATTTCACGCTGTTGTTGTTGGTCTTTCGGCTTTTTTCCCATTAAGGGGTCACCACAGCAGAGCTCCGGGGGTCGCCACAGCGGAGCTCCAGTCCGCTAATGATTGGCAGTCAATTTTTATGAAATGCCGAGGTGCCAGCTTGACGCCCATCCTTCAATGAAGGCACGCCCATTTACGCATGCATGTCTTTCGAACACTACCCAACCATGGGGAGGACATGCAGACTCCACACAGAAGGCACTCCCAAGCCAAGCCGAGAATCGAAGGTATAGAAATACGACCTGATTGTGTAACATAAAAGTCAGAATTGGGTCTAGCATTGGGGACTGCCTTCGAGGAATGTTTAATTCTGGGGACATCTGGGACATCATCAGGAACGGGAATGGGTACTGAGACATGTTCTTTGGTATGAACATTGTCAGAGTTGCTTTGAGATCTAGAGTCTAAATCACACGTACGATGCTGTGATATCATTTCTGACACAGGAAGAAGACGTCTGCAGTTTCTCCGGTATATTCTATAGCCACTTAGTAGGATCTCAGCTTGGTACATATACCTCTCACTTGACCAGTTCGAACAAAGCCTTCACCATTTGCATCCTCACTATTTGTCCTTCTTTCAGTGGATGAGAGATCTGCTCATTTTATCATAGCTGGACTTCTGAAAGGAATGCTTCTTAAAAAGGTGGGCATTGATTGATTTGTTGTTTTTAGTATTAGATACCAACAAATTAGAACTGACAGGCAAGGTTGTTCTGGTTTGCTTAGATAGAAGTCTCTGAGCGGGTGAGCCAAGTAGGTTATTATGGGGTAAATTTTCTGGGATTAAGCAAATTCAAAAAAATATCAGTATTGTCACGCTTTGACCTCTCTAGTAATTGCTTTTTACTCTGTACTGCATGTTTAGCAAGGCTGTTTGACTGTGGGTATTCTGGACTACTACTAACATGGATAAAGTCCCACTCTTTTGCAAATTTCTGAAACAACTGACTGGTAAACTGAGTACCATTGTCAGAAATAACTTTGTGTGGACTATCAGAAATGATGTTTCATCTTATAGGTTCATAGGCAGGTACTAGGCTATTGGCCCTAGGGCCTATATAAGCCTAGCCAAAAAGGTACCCTGGCTTTCGCCACCCAAGAAAATTATTATTAAATTAGTAATTTAAAAGTAATTTAAAATTTTTAATTTAAAAGTAAATTAGAAAATTAGTAATAACAGCACTGGATGTTAGGTTAGGTAGCAAATTGATCTCAAACCAGTTTGAATAAGAGTCTACCAACACTAAGTAATGCAGATTGTTCCATTCAAATACGTCAGTGGTTACTGTTGATTAATGTAGTTCAGAAATCTGGCTTAGCTGAAGTGGCTCTTTTTGGAAATGCGGTTTGGTACTATTGCACACTGAACAAGAAAAAAACACTTTATCAGTGTCCTTTGATAGAAAAGGCCAAATTACTAGTCCTCTCACCCTTCTTTTGGTGGCTTCAGAACTTGGGTGGCCCCAATGCAAAATCTGAATGTATTTACATTGTAAGGAAGTCGGAACAATAATTTTTGGACCTTTGAAAATGATACCATCTTCCATCAGCATCTCATCTCTGTAAGGAAAATAAGGTTGTACTTCTGGCGGTACACAGGATTGATCTGATGGCCATCCAGCATTGATGAAGTGGTTGAGCTTTTGCAAAATTGGATCAGTCTTTGTATGATTTCTTAACTCATCAAGTCTCATGGTAGAAAAATTACGCACTTCCATAACATCAAAGTCAAAGTTCTCTGCATCAAGTTGTTCTGTGGTATTTCTGGGCGATCTGGATAAGGTATCAACCAGATAAAGAAGTTTGCCTTTTGTATAGACCATTTTGAAATTGCACTTTTTGAATCTAAGCATCAATCTTTGTTGTCTTCTGGAGCGGTATGCATAGGCTTCTTTAAAATAGTGGCCAGAGGCTGATGATCAGTTTCTATTTGGATAGCTCAGGAACTTTGAACATGTGAACAGAATTGCCGAATGTTCCTTCTCAATTTGAGCATACTGCATCTTGGTTTGGGAAAGAGTTCTAGATGCATAGGCAACAGGTCTGCTGTCTTGAAGATTAACTGCACCAAGAGCGAACTTTGAAGCATCACAGGAAAGAATTACTGGTTTGTGGATATCACAGAGTCTCAATGTAGGTGGGTTGGCAATTTGCTGTTTGAGGTTATTAAATGCTCTCTGGTGTTCTAACCATAACCAGGCAACATTTTTGCATGTCAGCTCTCTTAAAGGTGCTGATAATTCACTAAAGTCAGGCATAAATTTGCCCAAATAGTTAATAAAAAGGAAACACTGTAGGGCTTGTACACTGTCTGGGGCTGGCATCTCAAGAATGGCTGCTTGTTTAGAAGGGTCTGGTCATAAGCCTGTACTGGTAAATAAATGGCCTGCATAAGTAACTTCTGGTAGCCCGAATTTACATTTCAGAGGATTAAGCTTTAAGTTAACTTCACTTGCTCTGTCCCGGACTTTCCTGAGGTTTCTGTCATGATCTGATTCACCATTGCCTCCAACCAGTAAATCATCCACTATTATAGCACACGGATAGCCCCCAAAGATTTGCTCCATTGTACGCTGAAAGACTTCACTGGCAGAATTTATTCCAAAAGGCATCTTGAGGAATCTGTATCTACCAAATGGTGTACTGAATGTAGTCAGTAGTGAAGATTTGTGATCAAGCATTACTTGCCAAAATGAACTCTTTGCATCAAAGACAGAAAAAGCAGTGGCATTTGGCATGAGGGCAGCAACCTCCTTGACTGCATGTATAGGATGATGAGGTCTGTTTAATGCCTTGTTCAAATCTCTTGGGTCAATGCATATTCTGATTTCATCTGAACTTGTCTTCTGAGCTGCTACCATGGAAGACACCCACTCAGTTGGTTCTGTGACTGGACATATCACACCTTGCTGCACCATTTTGTTTAACTGGACTTTGACTTTGTCCTGCATAGCTATTGGAACTCTCAGTGCTGGTGTGACCACTGAACTCACTTCTGGGTCTACTTTCATGAAGTACACAACTGGAAGTTTTGCCTAACTTGTCTTCAAAAACATCAGCATACTCTGAGAAAATAGCATCACTGAAGCTGGAACTGGGACATGTGCTTACATGATGTACTTCTTTGGTAAAAGAAAGCAGTTTCATTCTCAAACTGTCTCTGAGAGCTAATAATGGCTGCACAGGTCTTCAGACTACATAAAAGTGCAAGCTGTAACTGTTCCCAGCCGAATAGCATGAAAGCATGGTTCGATATTAAAATTCCGAAGAGGTAGAATGCCAAATGTGAAAACATCAAACCCAAAATATTGAATGTTGAAAATGGCAAAGCCCCGGAACATTGAAATCTTACCTAGGGCAAGATTTCGGTGGGCCATTGCATGGCTTTGATATTTCCTCCATTGTGGTGCGAGAGTTACGGAACTTAGGGTTAGGGTGCGGGTTAAGGTAAGTGGATAGTTAGTAATGTATATATGATGTAGTGTAGGGTTGTGTTTTGTAAACTGTATGTGTGTGTATTAATTAGTTTGTTTGTGTATAGATTTGTAGGTTATGTGTGCGATAGTTACGGACCTTAGGGTTAGGGTGCGGGTTAAAGTAAGTGGATAGTTAGTAATGTATGTGTGGTTTAGTGTGGGGTTGGGTTTTGTTAAATGTATGTGTGTGGTTTATTTATTTTAGTGTGCTTGTGTTGGGTGTATGTATCTCGGAACAGCAAATGTTTTCCCTGGTAAAAAATTAGCTATTCTGAGCATTCAGTGTTTTCAATATTCGAAATTCCAAGTTCGAACATATGGTGTTCGACATTTTGGAATTTTGAATATATGATATAGACCCTGAAAGCACTACTGAGCCTTCGGTTTGAATCTCTTCACCTCCATGAGCAACAAGCATCGCACAATTTGCCAAATTAAGTTGCTAACAAGCTCTCACTCTAGCAAATATAGACTGCTGGCATAACATTACACTTTGAACCAGTGTCTACTTTGAGCTCTGTTTGAGTTTGCCATTGATCAGGATAGTACAAAATACTTCATTATTTGCTAATGAATCTACTGCATTAACCTTTTTACCAACCACTGACACACCATGTACATAGAAAGCAGGGTTGCAGCTTTCTATATAATTAACTTGCTTTTTAGTGACCTTTTTTAAAAACTGAATGAGGCTTACTTGAGTTACAAAACTTTTGAAAGTGGTTCCATTTTTTACACTTTGACATTGCGGACCAAATGCTAAGCACTTTTCTCTTTTAGACTCATGATTGGCACCAGAACTATGGCAGTTAATAATAAAACTTGACTTGGGTTTTGTTGACTCACCCTTATACTGCACTGAGCATGTCCATTTTGCTGAGCTAGTCTTGGAACTTGCTAGAAAGTTACAGGACCTCCCTGGGAATCCCGTAGGGGTTGCAGCTGCTATGTGCTTAGACCTGCTTCTGCTTACCACATGCTGCATGCTGTCTACACTTGCTCTAGAGGCTGCTGAAACTAAGCTTTTCTCACTTGTAAGCATACTTGTGTGTCTTTCTGTGAGCACATGGATTTGACAAATCTCTGTGGTTTTGCTCAACATTAAATTACTGTCATGAAGCAAAATCTTTCTCACTGCACCACTATTAACACCATACACAAGTTTGTCCTTTATTAACTCATATTTCAAATCACCAAATCTGCATGTTTTAGCCTTATTTCTCATGTCAGTGATATAAGATGCAAAGTTTCACCTGGGTTTTGGTCTCTTGTATAAAATAGGTGCCTCTCTAATGTAACATTTGTCTGGGCGTTGCACATTTCTCTAAATTTATGTTTCAAGCACTCAAAGTCCTCCCTAGATTCAGCTGGTACAACAATATGGCAGTTCCCCCCTCTCTTGTATATAATGCTGGTGCATACACAAATGAATGTTCACTCTCAATGACCTCTGACCCAGCTAAGTTAAGCAAAATGAATGCCTTTGTATGTGCATCTTTGTCAGAAAAAGCTGCTTGCATGAAAATATCGTATTCCTGCTCAAATACTCTCCAGTTCTCTGCAATATTATGATCAAACACAAGTGGACTGGGTCTGTAAAATGCCTCTGCTATATCAACACACAGTAGTGGAGGTGCTTGGAATAATATACGAGCATACACACATAAATATATGCCAGAACTTGCAATTATGCACACTAGCACAACAGACTATTTGAAACAACTGCAGTTTGACAAATAAGTCTCAACAGCACATGAATACTTTAAAATCATTGTACTTTGTAAAACCACTCCTTATCAGTGTAAGAAATACTTTGAAATCAATGTACTTTGAGAACAAACTCTACGCAGCAGAGGAATATCAGTGTAAGAAATAATTTGAAATTAATGCAGTTTGCAAATGAACTGTATACAGCACAAGAGCCTTTCAAAAATGGCTGTACTTTGCGAAATAACTCTGTACATACAGTGTAAGAAACACTTTGAAATGGCGGCACTCTGTGAATAAATGTACACAGCACAAGAAACTTTTCGAAACGGCTGTACTTTGACTGCACTTTGAGTGTGTGATTTATTATGGTGCAATTATTTTGAAAAGTTTGCTGTGTACAAAGTACAGTTATTTTGCAAACACTTTGTTCACTCTGAGATACTTCAAACAACTCTAGTTATGCTTAGAATGTCTTCAGCCAATGCAAAATAGTAGTTTATGTCCAAAACACAGTCTTCTACTAAAAAACATGCAGTCGCCATACTCTTTAAGCTTATTGTGCCCTTTTATTGTACTTGTTATACCCATTTATCTGCTTATCATGTTCATTATACATTTTCTGTGCTCGTTTTACTTTAAACATGCTTGTTATGCAAACCAGAGGTAATTCTGAGCTCCATATGAGTATTTCTGCTAGTTTTATTAAATATCATAGTTTTGAACATTTTGTTTAATTAATAATGTGTTTTCTGCCTTTTGTTTGAGTATTAATGTGTTTTGTGCTGTTCATTTGATTAATAATGTGTTTTGTGCCTTACAAATACTCCATTTAATTTTCTTTGCAAAATAAATCATCTGTGCAAGTTTTGGTTACCTTTAGTTAGTTTCTGGCCCTTTTTGATAATTTGAACACTGTTATCATCCAGTCTGCTGAATATACCTTCACCTTTAGCTCTGCACCTCATGGCCTGAAGAAGATGCACTCTCAATCCCGGTTCTGACACCATGTTGCTCGTCTGTTCAGGATAAAATAGACAAACAGTTCTGTGTTCAGTTCAAGCAGCTTTATGGTACACAAACACATCAGGAATGAGGCTTTGTAACTTAAACTCAAATAAACTTATAAACAGACAGACTACCGCACTCATACATGTTAACACTCTGGATGTTCTCTCAAATTGGCACTGCTGCCTGCACATGCTCATTATTTATATGCACGTGCCTACATCTGGAAATGCTTCTTAAAGTTACATACACACGTTCTCTTCTACAATAATCAAAAGCTAGTGCTGAACACTTCCAAACTAAAGTAATGCTGTTTGGTACCTTCTCTAAATGGCAGATAAACTCACTCACTTCTTATCTATGACCATCTTAACAACCCCAATGATCAAATCATTTCCTTCAAATACCTTCACCTGTGGCCTAATCCACACTGAATTTTCACCTTCACCTTTAATACAGAAGAAATGAAAAGGAAAAAGAAAAAGCACAGTCGCACATGGCATTGATATACTATTCGACAAAAATAAAAAATGTCATGTTAAACAGCACATTGAAACTGAAAACTCTTTAATAAGAAACAAAGGTAAGCACTTTCACAATTTACAATTGCTTCATCAGACCATGAAGAATAAAAACTTGTCATCGGTTAAATACTATCTTGTGCAAGCAAAACTTTAAAACCAACCAATGAAAACAATTGCATTCATTGTAACCTGGATACTAGCAGTCATATGTTCTCCTTACTATTCCATTCATAAGAACTACATAATTACCATTCATCCTAAAACATAAACTATAATATTAAACATAAACATGAATATAAAAAATACTTTTTATGTTCACATTTATGTTTAATATTATAGTTGGGTCATACTAAAGGACAACCCCAGACTCATTCAGGCATCTGAATCTGAACAACATTCCAAACATCCTCCCAATGACAATATGGGTCTGGGACAGGATTGTGGAGTAACTGTCTTCAGCAACTCCCATTGAATGTCTTACTGGTGTCATGAGCCATGGCTCCAGTGGATATCCAGCATCACCTGAAAGAAAAAAAAGAGAGAGAGAGGGGTGACAAAACAAACAAATAAACAGTGGTTTAGTATTCAGCAATGCATTTTACAGTGAATAACTACTTAAAGAAAATACAAAAAATAAATATATTTTGTACACTTAACAAGATGACCACATTCTACCAAGCAGGAAGAGGTGGTACAGTGAGCTATTGTGTCAGATATGGGAATCATGGTCACTGCCAGGATGCTGGGTAGAGATGTTAGTGATGCACCCCCACTCATCACAAACTACTTAACAATTGATGGAATGGTAGCCTTTCCTACCGCAGTACCATTCACACCATGGACCAGATGGGGCCCTATTTGCATTGTGGGTGTAATCTATTGCACCAAGTACCTCAGGGAAACATTTAGCCCCATAAAAGGCAGATAAAGTCTTGGGACAGTCCTGAGATAACACCTGGCAATAGAGATTCTGATTGACATATATTCCAAGAATACATCCAGGAACTGCTGAACTGTCCTCACAGCAGAAGCCTGTGAGATACTCAGTGTGTTCCCCATAGCAAGTACTTTGAGGGCTATTTATGCATTTCTATCTACAAAGAAAGGAAGGCCACTCATCCCCCAGTGCCATACATATTCACTAAGACCCTTATAATATCCCTTTCCTCCCTAATTCTGTCAATTATATCCAGATTATCGAAAGTATAAACAGTTATTCCCTGCTTATATCTCTGACTTCTTGGCAGACAAGTGCAGGTAGGTGGAGATGGTTTTGGCTCGGCCAGGAAAAGCAGCTCACTAGGAAATAGGAAGGCTGGCAGGAAGAGACAGCATCATCTCAGACTGCAAAAGCAGTAGAAAAGGCACGATTCTGCCTTTCATAAGTAATCTGCAGAGGGACAGACATGCCTAAAATTCTGACAAGGAATTGCAGATAGGTGGCAGAAGGATTCATTGACAGCATACACTGTTTTATATAATTTCTCACTGGCATCTTATTATAACTTAATATGCCAATTCATAGACATCATACATTAGTTCAACTGGCCTCTATGAATTATGCCTTTGCTATAGAAACACACTGACAGTGTGTATAGCCCTTACGCATTTGTGTGATGACAATGGATAGCGCAGTGTCTATTAACTGATTGCTCCATAAGACACACATGGGTAGAATTCCAAAAGGTGTTATTAATGGACTGGGTTACGTTTGCTACTGTGAATAACAAGGATTGCAGGAAAAAATCTAAGCAGACAGTAGCCACAGATTTTCCTACAGAGCAGACTTGCTCATTTTTTTTTTTATTAGAACTGCTGAGATAAGCAGGCACCTCACTATTCTAAAGTTTGACTGGCACCTCCAGCCACTGCCTAAACCACATTTCTTGTTCCTCAGCCTTTGTTTCCAAATATTTTGGTTTCACTTGTAGCACTTTTTCTTTTCTTCTTCTTGCCTTTTTCTGTCTGTGTCAAATCTTTTTCACCAGATCGCCTTCTGCTTTCCTGCACAAGTGTCTGAACCACCATATTCTGTTCTCTCTGACCTTCTCTGCAATTAGAGCTACTTGGGCTTCTGCTTTGATGACCCTCATTTTTTCTTCTGTCGCTCAGTCTATATCCTATCATCCATTTCAAATATTTCATCTCCATCACCTCCATCTTCTTCAGCTGTTCTGCTTTCATTGCCCAGATTTCTGTACCATACAATAGTTCTGCTCACACCACTTTTTTGTACACATTACCGTTCATCTTTTTCGGCATTCTTTTGTCACATTACCCTTGACAGTCTGTGCCATTTGGTGGCAGCCCCCTTGATTCTTGCTTTGGCCTCCTCATTCAGGCCTACCTTCTCCTCCACCACCTTCCCAGACAGTTGAAGCTGTCAGCCTGCCCCACTGTTTTCCATTCTGTCTCAGTTTTCAGCTTCTTCTGATTTCCCTCATTTGCTGCCATGACAACTGCCTTATCTGTGCTCAGTTTATCAATGTGCATTTGGTTTTGCATTATATTCACCTATCCTTTCCTGAAGTTTTTGCTCAGTTTGTCCATAATGCAACATTGTCTGCATACAGCAACTTCCTTGATCTGTCCCCTCTGACCTGTTTGTTAATGTAGTCTATCACCAATATGAACAGCAATAGGCTCCAAGCTGAACCCTGATACACCCCACTACCAATGGGAACCCCAATGTGAGTCCAAACACTGTTCATGCTTGTGTAATTGGGTCCTTGTACTTAGTATTTACTAATTCTGTTAATGTTTCTGGTACTTTAGGCCATTACAGGACTGCCCAAATCATCTTTCTTGAGGCCTTCTCATATGCTTTCTCCAAGCCTAGGAAAGCTCACCTACATTGTTTCCCTCATCGGTAGTGTCTCCACAAACTGTCTCATTGCTGATGTTGGGTCATTGAGCTGCATCCTGATCTAAATCTGAACTGCTCATCTCCCATCTTACTTTCTGCTACTCTGAGCAGTCATTTATCAGTTACCCTCTCTAGACATGCAGTATAACATAAGTTTGATACCTCTGTATTAGCTACACTTGTAAATGCCTCCCTTGTTCTTGTACACTGGTGCCCTCCAGTCATCTGGGATGATCCCTTCTATGACACACACACACACACACACACACACACACACACACACACACACACACACACACACACACACACACACACACACACACACACATATATGTGTGTGTGAATATAGTTTAAAACACTGAAAAAATTACAAAGTGATTGAGATGTACTTGGTAAAAAAAAAAACACTGACTGTACAGCCCAAAGAATATCCTCAGTATTGAACCACAGCTGATCGCAAAAGAAAACATAATTGCCTTATTGGCTTCCTTTTGTAGTTGTTATACTATAACCAATATCCACTAACACACCACAATCACATACATAAACATATGGCAACATACCTGCCTTACAAGCAATACAACAATATGGGGCTTTGCCTCCTTCCCTCTTAATTATGTATTCTAATGCTGTAGTCACTAAACTGTGATCAAAAGCAATTACACTGAGCTAGACTACAGTTAACTGCATGTGAGCTAACTATAACACTGATTAACAACTGTTATATTGACTTATAGTGACATATATTTTACAGATCAACAAAATATATATATATGTGATCAACTCAACAGTGCTATATGTATGAAAATATATATGCACAGACATCTATCTATCTATATAGATAGATAAATGTGTATATTTGTGTGTGAAGGAAATACAAGAGAAAGAGAGTGGTAGATAACTGAGAATTGTTGAATACACTAAGACCCATCACTCACTCACTACAAATTTTCATTTGGTTATGCAGCACTTGCTGACATAGTCCCTCACAAACACTCACTCAGAGGTGTCAGTTTAGTTCAACTATACAGTTCCAGACAGTACTGTGCACCTTTTGACTTGAGCATGTTATACAAATGCCTGTTTTAGGTATCCACATGGTTTATTCTTGTGGAGACAATAAAAGGAAAGTCCTCCTTTCCATAGGGGGGTAATCCCTAATCCACCAGACCAGACTCTTTTATTTCTTCCTGTAACTTATCACATGTTATACAAGGGTGTGCTATAGAACTAGTTCCTCCTAGGGAGTGGTTTTATTCAAGGATGTTTTTAGTGCCAAAGAAAACAATGCTTTGTGACTAGTTCTTTATCTTTCTTTCCTAAACCTGTTTGTTATAGTGGTCAAATTCAAAATGATGTCACTCCACAACCTGTTACCCTTTCTTCCTCATTAAAGTTTTCTGGAAATAGTAGATTTAAAAGATGTTTATTGTCACATCCCTATTTATCTGGACTTCAGGTTTTTCTTAGTATTTTGTCTGTCTGAGTCACATTATCAGTTCTCTGCCTTACCCTTTGGACTATCTACTGCAACAGGAGCGTCCACAACTTATCTTCTTCTAGTTATAGCTCATTGTAGGCTACAGGGTATCCACATTTTTCCAAATTTAGTTGACTTGTTTATCTTTGCATTGTCTTTTTCAAAGGGTCAGGAATCTCTAACTTGGTTGACAGGTCTTTCACAGAATCTGTGATTTGAAAAGAATGTTCAAAAATCCTTTTTAACTCCTTCATACAGGATTGTGTTCCTGGAGTGACTTCTAGACATTTCAGTTCAAAGATTTTTTCTTCCACGGGAAAAAGTAGATCTTTATTTGATCTGTTTTTAAGGTTTTCCACTCAGACATCAGTCAGTGTGAGGGAATACCTCAGGATTTTGGGTCTCTGGCATTTATGATTCTCATGATACCTCTGGCAAGACTCTACATGAGAAAGATACAATGGTACCTGAAGTCTCCTTGGTCCCAGAACAACAATCATTTGTCTTTTCAAGTCCCAGTGCTGGGGTTTGTGAGAAGAGAAATCACTTGGAGACAGCAAATATCCATAAATCCTTGTCTCTGTTTATGCCATCCTGTTCCAAAGGAGTCACCACAGATGCCTCAGACTTTGCTTGGGGAGCAGTTTCATGAGGGATAATAGTGCAAGGTGTGTGAGATTCCAAGGACAGATGCAAGCACATAAATATAGAAAAAGATGCTTGTCCTGATCAAGGCACTTAACTTTCTGAATCATTTTTGCTATCTATGAAATTATTCAAGTTGTTAAGGACAGTGCCACAGTGGTACATTGGCAAGCAACGGGGAACCAGATTGTTTCCCCTTTGCAGACTAGCCATATTAGTTTGGGATATAACTTCACACCACGATCTCACTCTACTGGCATCCTATATTCTCTCACTCAAAATTGTGATAAACAGGCTGAGCAGGACAATGCCATACCATCCTGAATGAAAACTATATCAGGGTGGGGGTCTTCCAAGATTTGATCATACTTTGGGGAATTCCTCAACTAGACCTATTCACCTCCTTTCTGAACAATCAGCTGGCAGGATTTCGCTTCAGGACTCCGTGCAAGAAATCTTGGAAGACAGATACCTATTCTTTTCCTTGGACAGGAATGTTCCTGTACACTCTTCCTCCCTTTCCACTGATATCCATGGTACTTCTGAAAATTCAGTAGGATTACCCCAAGATCATTGTGGTGACTCCCTTCTCACCCAAGCAACCATGGTTCTCCTTTCTTTTGGAAATGGCCAAGGGCTGTTAGCACAAACTTCCTCAAAGACTGGTGTCTACTCACAAGAACAGGGGTGTTTGGTACACATTGACCCCAGTCAACTTCAATTAACTACCTGAATGATAAAGTCTTGTTTCACATGAGGCACCTATTTTCTGAGGATGTGCAACAAGTACTAATGGAGGCAGGAACTAGTAATTAGAAAGTGTTTTCTCATTGGTGTCAACGACATAACCAGAACCGCTTCAGGGCTAGTTGTTCTCTGATTTTACAATCTTTGTGTGAGTTACTATCTTATGGCCTTTCTTACAACTTAATCAAGGCTTATTTATTAATCATTTCAGCCTTCCCATGGATTCTTCTCTTCCAATGCATTCTCATGTCAACAGGATTTTGAAAGGAGTTTTGCATAGCAGGCATCCATGAAAACTGGGGCTCCTCCTTGTGATTTTAATTTTGTGATAAAGAAGCTAATCCTTGCTCTAGTAAAACCAGCTAACCTTACTGATTTGAGGTTCTTAACATGAAAAATAGTTTACTGATTTCTCTGACCTCTGCAAAAAGGGTATCTGAGAACGTATCTTTCTTTTATGCCTAAAATGGCATCTGAGTTTACTTTAAGTCAAACTGTCTGTCTCTTCATTTTCTTTCCGGAACCTAAAAATGAGGGAAAAAGAATACACCATACTTGGATGTCCACAGACAACTTGGGTACTATCTTCACAGAACTACACCTTTCAGATCATCAGATCAATTATTCATTTGTTGTGAAGGTAAGAAGAAGGGACAACTTGCGTCAAAACAGGCTATTTCCAAATGGTTGTCGAAAGCTATTATCTTTTGTTATACTCACCACAACATAACTATTTTAGGCCGGGGTCAAGGCCCACTCTACCAGTGTCTTGGCTTCTTCCATGGCTTTTTGGAAAGGGTTGGATTCTAGAAGTATTCCAGAAGCTGCTACTTGGTCTTTCTACTTACTTACTTTTACAAAGCACTATAAGCTGTATTCCTTCTCTAGGTCTAGATCAGGCTTTGTTATGACCAGTCTCCAGGAAATCCTGGGCTCTTCTCCTTCTACCTCCCCAATGTAGTATTTATTTATTTTATTTTTTATTTTACATTTGTTGACCGGGATAGTCCGTCTGGATTACATGTCCATTTTCAGCGGAGGCCCGGGGAGAAAAGCTCCACAGTGACAGCAATTAATACATAAAGATAATACAAATGATTACACTCATACAAAAGTAATTATATTCAAATAATAAACATTAAAAGAGTAAAAAATATTATACAATAATGAATATGCAAAAAATCAACACAGATTCCGGAGTAGATATTCTGCTATTGAGGACTAAACTTCTTTAGTTAAGAAGAGATGAGAAAAGGTAAAGCAAAAAAAAAAAGGTGGGGGCCCACGGGGGAAGATCTATGTAGAAAGAAGAGAAGGATTAGTCAGGATTGGAGCACTGACAGAGCCAGTTAGTCCTTAAATGGAGATGTAGTTTTTTTTTGAAAGAATTAAGAGAGGTGTTACAGGTGAGACTAGGAGGGAGGGAATTCCATATTTTTCCAATGGTATTGGTGAAGAGTGAGTCGCCTCCTACATTATTGGCTTTGCTTGTTTGAACTAGAAGTTTATTTGAGGAACGCAAACTACTGAGGTTATTGTAGGGTATGATTAGGTTATTCAGAGCTGGCGTTTTTTTCAGGTTGGTTAAGGATTTTAAATGCTTCTATCAGTTGGGTCTGTTTTAGAAGGTTAGGGTATTCAATCCAATCTAGGTTATTTAGATTAATACAGTGATGTGTTCTGTAGGGCATACCTGTGGCAAATCTGGCAATATGATTATAGCAGCGTTCTAGTTTATTTAGTTCGGATGTGTTGAGGTTAGTAAGTATGGGAGATGCATATAGGAGGGTGGAGAGAAGATGTGAGCGGGCCAGTGTCACTTTTGCTATAGGAGTTAGAAATGATTTGATCCGATAAAAAGATCCTAGTTTTTTGTTAACGGTTTTAATGGTCTGGTTAATATGTATATCAAATTTGAGTTTGTTGTCTATGGAGACTCCTAGTAGTTTGGTATAGGGGTCAGGGGAGATGATAGTCCCATTTTTGGAGTAAATAGAAAAGGATAGCGGTGTGATCTTTTGCGTGGGATGAAATAGTAGTAATTTTGTTTTGTTTGGATTCAGGATCAGTTTACGTTCTAATAGCCAATTTTCTACTGATATAAAGCAGGACTGGGTTTTTGCTAGTAGGTTAACAGAGGATGTGTCAGAACAAATTAATGTGGAGTCGTCTGCATATTGAATGCAGGTGGCTTCAGGGATGGCTTTATACAGGTCATTTGTGAAGATAGTAAAAAGGAGAGGCCCCAGTATTGATCCTTGGGGTACCCCTATGGTATTTGGTAAGAGTTTAGAGAGTTTTGATTGCCAAAGGACGGCTTGTTTCCTATCAGTGAGGTAGCCTATAAACCAGTCTAGAGCTTGTTTATCAAGTTGTAGATTATCTAGTGTGCGATAGAGGATCTGGTGGTTCACCATATCAAAGGCCTTTGATAGGTCAAGGAACAGTGCTGAAGATATTTTTCTGTCATTTCTGTTGTGATTGATAGTATCTGTAAAAGAGAGAAGAGCAGTGGTCGTGCTGTGGTGGGGTCTAAAGCCATGTTGTGAGTTGGTTAGTAAATTATTGTGGATAAGATAGTGAAGAAGTTGTTTGTGTATGCACTTCTCCATGATTTTGGCTAGTGGTGACAGTATAGCTATGGGCCTATAGTTTGATAGTTCGGTAGATAGGCCACCTTTGTGGAGGGGTATGACATGGGATATTTTCCATAAAGATGGTGTTTTAGATTCTGTTATGGTTCTGTTAATAAGTGTCGAGATAGGGAGAGCAATGGCATCTGCTGCTATCTGTAGATATTCAGCCGGGAGTAAATCTGCAGAGAGTGTAGTTGGTTTTAGTTTCTTTAGTAAGGATCTTATAAAGGAGGTAGGGACAGGCTGGAATTTGAATGTAGATGGAGAATGCTGGGGATTGTCTGTGTTTATAATTGTGGTATCCGGTAGTTGATTAGCTAGGGATTGTATAATATCAGTGAAGAAGTTGTTAAAGGAGTTGGCTACTTCTTCTGGGGTTTTGTCGCTTAGTTGTCCTGGGGTGGGTGTAGAGGATTTACCTGGGTGGAGAAGATTGTTCATTCCAGACCAGAATTTTTTAGGATTGTTTTGGTGTTTATTTTGTAGTTGGCAATAAAAATTTTTCTTGTCAGATAATGTTGCTTTTTTGGTTTCATTTCTTAGTTGTTGGAATTTAATGCGGTCCGAGGCTAATTTGGTTGATCGCCATATGCTCCATGCTTTGTTTCTAAGTTTAATTAGAGAAGTGGTATTTTTTGTTAACCAGGGTGCAATTCTGGTTTTTACTCTAATTGTTCTAATGGGGGCATGTGACTTAAGTATGGCTAGGAATGTTGTGTTAAAAAGAAGTACTGCTTCCTCTAAGGTAAGTTAGTGTAAGCTAATGTAATCTACTCATATAGCTAAGACTACTGTAGCAGTCATCGATACGATGAACACGTAATCTACTCATATAGCTAAGACTACTGTAGCAGTCATCGATATGATGAACACAGTGCTGTCGTGTAAATAAACACCGTAACAGTAAATCAAATTATCACTTCTACATGCATCCATTCCCATTGTTTTTTGGTATGTTATTTATGCCAGGGTATGGATATTTATTTTTTGTTATTCCTAGCATTGTCCTTTCAGAGTACAGTCCCCCCACCTGTCTATTGCCATGAAAACTCTGAAGGGCTTTGTGCCCAAACTTCTCTTTTTGGTCAGCTCAGATTGGTTTGGGCACATGAAAGTGCCCAGCAGCTTTGGAAGCTGGCTGACGGTTATATCCTATGTAGGATATAACCTATATATCTAAGGCTACTGCAGCAGTGATCATTCAAACACCTTTTGTTATGGAAAGTTTACTTACTCAGCTCTACTTTCTTTATGTATGACTTTCATCTTCTTAGCATAAATACATAAAAAACAAGTACTGAAATTTGCAAACTGCCATACAGTAAGACTTTCACCAACTTTGCACAAGGTTAACTAAAAAAAAAAAAATAACTATTCAAAAAGCAGGTGTGTGTGTGTGTATATATATATATATATATATATATATATATATATATATATATATATGTTTTTTCCCCTCTAAATAAGACAATGTTCTAATAAAATTACTACTAAATTTTCTGCAAACCACTTCTATGAGCCATTAATGCCTAGCTTTGAAATTCCTGAAGTGACAGACCTCATACACTTACTTGCAGCTAGTTACAATCCACAGTCTCCTTTGCAATCCTTAAAGATGCCCTTCACTTAACATTATTCATTATCATTTTCTAAACAATCCACTACGGTGAGGTGAAAAACTGACGATTGCCATCACTAGATCTAATAACACTGCTGATGACTCCACAGGTGCCAGATCTATAGAGTAAAGTGGAGGGAGCACCCCTCCACACACTTTTACAAGGCCATCTTGTCTTGTCTAGCCCCCGTGACAGCTTCAACAAAAAAAAAAAAAAAACAAAACTCAACAAAAAAGGTGGTGTTGTCATGGATTTATGCCAGTAGCATCTGTAAGGAGGACACATGCCTATGCATGCATCCCGTTAACAGTCCATACTTAGGCGCAAAATTTTAAACTTCCATTGCCTACCTTTGTTGTTGCTAAAGATATAGCTCGCTCTTTAGGAGAGTTTTTCAGGCACAGGCACATCTTTTCCCTGGTATACTTGCAGGTAAGGAGAGGTCATGTTACTGATATATGCTGTAACACTAGATGTTTTAAAAACATAATTTGTAATTTCTATTTTAAGAGGAACATCCAAATTATAAGCAATACTGCCGTCAGAGTATGCCGCAGTGGTACGGTGGTAGCATTGTTACCTCACAGCAAGAGGTTCTCCCGTTCGATTCTCAGAGTGGCTTGAGAGTGCCTTCTATGTGGAGTCTGCATGTCCTCCTTGCAGTTGGGTAGCGTTCGAAAGACATGCGTGCATAAATGGGAATGCTTTTGTTGAAGGTTGGGCGTCGAGCTGGCACCTCGGCGTTTCATAAAAATCTACTGCCAATCATTAGCGGACCGGAGTTCCGCTGTGGTGACCCCTTACCGGGAAAAAGCAGAAAGACAAACAACAACTGTTATCTGTCCTCTCCATTAATTCTTCTAAATGAAATGAAAACCCTGTCCAGTTTATGTGAACAATATTAATGCAGCTGCTACAAGTTTTACTCGGTTACTTGACAACAATTGAAACTTACCAAACAGTTATGACCACCTCAAAATATATTTTGAACAGCAAGTTCAAGCACTTACACTGAAACATGCTTTTAAAGACAGAAGTCATGCATTAAACAAGACAAACAGGAGTCTGTGTCACAGCACAGCTCCGTACTAGACTTGGCCATGATACTAAATATCAAACACAAACATTTCAACCTCTTAGATAAAAAAATCTGGAGAAAGCCATAAATAATGGGGGGGACAGAAACACAAAAATAGTGAAAATTATAAATACTGCTCTTACAAACATAGAAAGTTAATAGAATAACAGGCTTTGCATTAGCGTGGATTTTCTGAAGGGTTTTAAGTATGAAACTCAAATGTCTGTCATTAGTTTCTGTCTTCAAATATTTAATGACTTCCAATAATTTGTTTAAAAAAACCCACAATTTTATAAAAAAACAGACCTAAATATGAGGCAAAAATCTGGACATTTTGTGGAAATCTGTACGGTTGAGAGGTAATGAACAGCTATTTTTGATATAATGTATTATATAGTGAGAGGTAATGAACGACAGCAGATAACCACCAGTTTAAAGCTAACTGTTTTAGGAGAAACCAGCATAATTTATTCAGCACTCAAGCACAATATTTTGTCCTTTTATAGCTACACCAAAGTTATGAAAGGTTTGTATTTCACCAACCATCTACCCATAATATGCGGTGTTGCCACCAGTAAGACTGGTGATGATCAGTCATATCCTTTAATGGTTTATTGAACTGGCTATCAATATACATTTAGGGAATGTTATGGGACAGTCCAAAATAGTTGTAATAAAAATACTCAGTAGTTCAGGCATGAAGAGGACTCTTTTACACATCCAGAAGTCACTGCCCTATCTGGAACCAATGAATGGGAGGCAGGGGTGGGATTTGAGTATGCAAGCTCTGCGCGCGAGAGGGGGGTGTTTTAATTAATATGGGATGGGAAGTATTTCCTGTAGCAGAAATTTTTTAATGGGTAGAATTAAGGCTGTGAGGAAATGACAGAGTGATATGGCAGCATGTATCTGTGATCTAGGTAAGAAGAATTATGCCTGGCATAAGCTGTTTACTGCCATTGCATTTTGAGCGTGGTAATTTTTTGGACTGAGTTCCTTACTGTAGTGTTTCCTTATGATGTGTATTCTTACTTGTGCCTCAGTATGTATGTTGTATGCAGCTGGAGAGTTTTCTGATGTATGCTGTTGGAGAGTTTTCTGATGTACACTGCTGGAGAGTTTTCTGATGTACGCTGCTGGAGAGTTTTCTGATGTACGCTGCTGGAGAGTTTTCTGATGTACGCTGCTGCAGAGTTTTCTGATGTACGCTGCTGCAGAGTTTTCTGATGTACGCTGCTGCAGAGTTTTCTGATGTACGCTGCTGGAGAGTTTTCTGATGTACGCTGCTGGAGAGTTTTCTGATGTATGCTGCTGGAGAGTTTTGTCGTGTTTCATGTTGTGGATATGCTGCTGCTGGGTTTTGTGTGTGTGTGTGTGTGTGTGTGTGTGTGTGTGTGTGTGTGTGTGTGTGTGTGTGTGTGTGTGTGTGTGTGTGGATATGCTGCTGCTGAGGGTTGTGTGTGGATATGCTGCTGCTGCTGGGTTGTGTGTATGCATGTGTGTGTGTGTGTGTGTGTGTGTGTGTGTGTGTGTGTGTGTGTGTGTGTGTATATATATATGCTGCTGTTGAGGTGAGTGTGTGGATATGTTGCTGCTGGTTTTGTGCGTGTGTGTGTGATATGCTGCTGCTGGTGTGTGTGTGTGTGTGTGTGTGTGTGTGTGTGTGTGTGTGTGTGTGTGTGTGTATTGTTTGTTTAGCAAATGGCTCAGTAATTGTGTTATTATATTTCAATTTCTGTAATTGTAGAAGTAAATAAGAAAACAGTATGAACACTTACAGGTTTGAACTGTGTTTATGGTAACTGAGGAGAAATAGTCAAGTAATAGAACACTGAAGTGGCTGGGGAGGGGGCTGCTCCTGAAGCAGCAGGGGGTTACAGACTATCCATTCAAGTAATGCAAAACTCATCCCTGTCCATATTCAAATGCAGCTTGGATCTAAGGATGGGTAATAGAAAATGTACTCCAGGATTGCCCCTCATACCACCAATGGATAGAGGCAGTTCCTAAATGCTGCATCCCTTACATTGGTTCTCTTAAATATCTATGGTATGATCAGTTATTCTCACTAGGGCTAATATACAATTATCAGCCATGGGATAGGCAAGACCAATTAGGAAATGTTAATTCAAGCACCAAAAGGGAAATTGACTAAACTTAAAATGTCCTCTAAGTGAACTTATGTTGTGGTAGTAAATAGTTTTAAAAAATTCCCCTTTTTAGATCATTAAGTGCCCCTCTAACCCCCCCCCCCCCAGTCTTCAACAGTTTCTGGCACTTATGGATGACTCATTATATTCCTTTTATGTCTCTAGACTCTGCAGTTCTGTCCCTCTAGTACTATGGTGACTTGAAAACCTAAAATCATTTAAGTTCACCCTAAAAGGTTAATCTAAGTATTACATTGCTTAGTTAGTCTTAAAAGTCTCTCCTCACACTGACTTCATCTGTTTGGCATTGCTCACATCTCATCTATTCTGATGCTCTGACAACCTGTAACCTATCATCTCACCACTGTTGATCCTTCCCTTGTATCTATACTTATTTATTATTTATTTATTTAACATTCGTTGACCGGTTAATTGTGGATCACTTACATGTATAAGGAATAACCTTTCAGCAACAGGAATGGTTGATTTATTTAAGTAGAACTCATATTGATGTAAGGTGTAGCTTTCATTAGAGAGGTAGTAGCAGAAAATTGAAGTACAGCGATAGAGTAGACATGACAGTAAGTAAGGGAGAGTTGGTGAGAGTTTAAGGTGAAACGGTCAAGGAGGATATATTTTCTCCCTTGATTTCTACTGCATTCCACATCTTTCTAAATTGCTAATAATGTGTTTTATTTTGTTAATAGGTTTACTAGCATTTGTTAAGCGTTATCTTATTCCATTGTAGTTGTGCAGTACCGATGCCTCTTCTGCATTTTTTGTGTGATGCAATGCGTGTATATTATTTACTAGAGCATTTGTCCCAAGGCCTCCACTGAAAATGTTCTTTTTCTCAGCCCAGCCACCCACACACACACACACACACACACACACACACACACACACACACACATATATATATATATATATATATATATATATATAAACAGAGAGAGAGAGTAGTATATTTTGAGGTTTGAAATACAGAAGCCTAAAACACAATGTCGGCATTTCAAAAGTCAACATACTGAAAAGATCCACAACCTAAAAACTGAAAAGAAAAAAAACAACAGTTTCCTTTTATGATGTGTTAGTGAAAACCCCACCACTCTACTGGAAGTATGTGAATAGTGTTTCAGAAAGGGCTTTTTTAGGGTAAGGGACTGTATTAGGGTTAGGTGTTAGGCAAGGAAAGAATTAGCACACATTAGTAAGGATGAGTAGTGGGTAATCACCAACTAGATCTCCGGTAATAGGTGAGGTTTTTAACTCCTCTGCTCATGCACAAAGGCATACTGTTTATAAAACTCAAGAGTTTGACTAACTGAGGTATTGCAAATGAGAAATGTTCTTTCTAAATGCTACAAACTTAATCCTAAATGTTACAGTAAAGATTTTAGAGAACATAAGAGAAAGAGTGCGTGATCTCATTGCATAAATAAGCACTTACTTTAGTAGGTGGGTGAATGAGTATCAAGTGACTACTTTTGAGCAGCTGTGAGAGCTTATAATAAGGGATCAAGCCTGAGGATATCAGAGTCTGTTTAACAGACTTCGGGTGCAACACTGCAGAAGAAATTGGCAACATTTTGACATCTAAGTAGCAAGCAGGCCATAATTGCACATGATATAAGATACCAAACATTTGACACGGACCACACAACACATGAGTTTTTGTAGCTATTTGTGCATCTCTTATGTTGATCATGTTCTATAGCCTAGCACTGTCATTGTTTATCAAGGTTGCTTTCTTCTCTACCTTATCAGTCTTACAATTTGCATGGTATTTTTTTCAAGTATTCTACTAGATCTGTTTTTTTTTTTTTTTTTTTTTGCACCATTGGTAAAAATGTTTGGCAAACCACAGACTCAATTATTTTGCATTTCATTCCCACTATTTTATTGCAATATTGAACCACATTTCAGAGAGCTTGAGATTCTCCATTACAATTTTCTTGCTGTAGCCAATGCCCTTACTTTAGGCTTTACCAGCTCATAATTCTTTAAAGTATCTAAGACTTGCTGATAGAAATTGTCCACCAACCCTCCCTCTTAAACCCTTCTACCGTGAGTGCTCAGTGACTCATTTTAAAGGCTGTACTTGCATCGTCTCCCCTTGATTTACTCTGTATGCCTTCATGCATTCCTGCTTGCACCTCGTGTTAAGCTTATTCTTTACATAGACTCACCGGCTGGTATAGACTGTGCATTAGTTGTCATTTGTCCAAAGGGCCAGCTTGCCACCAGTAATTCATTTAAAGGTGGAGTCCTAGGTTTGTTATCAAACCCTAACATAATACAGTAATCAATCAAAAATGCATAGAAAACGCTCAGACGATAATTAAAGATTCATGTATTAACTAATTAGCTCATCTTGGTACACTCTGCAGGATAGTGTTTTACGAGTATCCCAACAGCATCCATACATTATGAGTCTTTGAAAGCGTCAGTACTGCAAGGCAATTTCTAAAAAGCAGGCTTCACTTAGAAAATAAAAGTATTTAGAGTGTCTTCAAGCAGTATATATTAACAAGAAAACAGTATTTCTGTGTTTGATACTGCATCATTTTATACTTTAATGCATGCATTCTATCCATGATTGTGTGCCAATATATGTTTGAATTTGTTTCCATCAAATATTCTGCCAAACAATTTTTAACTTTCTTCAAAAATCGCAAAATGATTCTACTTGATGAAATTATTTTGACCCCAAGAATACCAGTGATATATGACAATACAGTGGCATGATATACATTTTATGACTGTATACCATTTTGCGTATGCACTATCATAATTTTCCAGTTTTGTAAATATGTTGCCACTTATGGAACTTTTCTCCTAGGGCATACACTGAAAAGGAGTTTTTAGCTCAGTTGAACTTCTCCTGATCAACAGGTGGAATTAAATAAAGTACTTTATTATATTTTACAGTATTTAATTTGAAGCAAACATACATCTGTGTTGCAAGCAGAAATATCCAGACATAATTTATTTGAACAGTGACCAAATAAATCCAGATTATAATGGGGAAAACAACTTCTCAAGTAATGTGAATTTTAGTATTAACAATATGTAAAGCTGTTTTTTTTCTGCAATGAGCTTCTTTTCTGTTTGGCTCTGCAATTAAATAATTAAATGACCTGTTTATTGAGTAAATAGTCTTACTATGTGATACCTGAATCATTCTGACAGATCTAAAACACCAATAATTAACTTAAACTTAATCATAATTATGCTTCAGTAACTTTTAAATAAGTCCCCCCATATGGCAATTATAGGCACTGTGGTGACTGATTAAAAAGAGCTACTGCAAACAGCTCTTTTACCCTTTTGACATCAAAGAATCCAGCATTTTCAGCATAAAACAACATACTACACCTTTAAGTGAGCAAATGAGCCAAGATCTGATCATCTTTTTGTAAGGAATAATGAACTGCCACTTCATTTAAAAGTAATGTGTAGCCAGGAGCGGAAGGAAACCAACTCCTTTATTTTATTTATACAACCTCATCTAAGCTTGGAGTGGATGTCAGGAGAGTGCAATTGGAGAGGCTCACATCACTGAATCTCTCTCCGTCCAAGTACTGCTGCTTTATCTAGTATAACAGCTGAAGCAAAGGATGCCATGTGATGAGTCCGTACTGGAAATGAGCCAAAAGCGGTGTGGTATTTGAACACTGATCCTATCGTACTTTATTTTCTGGATAAAAAAAAAAAATATTTTCTGTACAATGACATGCAGCAGCTTTATGCATAACAGAATTTCAATACCACTGGACCAGCACTGATGGAAGATATTAAAAATATTGTCTTATAGACGTGGTTAATTATAGGGAATTTAAAGTAATACACCTGCAAAGTCTGTTGTGAATCACATTGTATCTTGCATCGTGGCTTGTTTTAAAGTCACTTAAGTCCCCTATTCTGAAAACTATCTTTAGTGTGTGTGTGTGTCTGTGTGTGTGTGTGTGTGTGTGTGTGTGTGTGTGTGTGTGTGTGTGTGTGTGTGTGTGTGTGTGTGAGTGTGTGTGAGTGTGTGTGTGTCTGTGTCTGTGTCTGTGTGTGTGTGTGTGTGTGTGTGTGTGTGTGTGTGTGTGTGTGTGTGAGTGTGTGTGAGTGTGTCTGTGTCTGTGTGTGTGTGTCTGTGTGTGTGTGTGTCTGTGTGTGTGTGTGTGTGTTTTAAACAAATATATGTTTGAATCCCTCTGCTGTAATCTCCATGCCAGTCTTATGTATAATTAAAGACACACATTATGGCATATAACTCACAAGGTAATATGTGTTTTCTAATTTGCTATTGGGAGAACAGTGTGACAACACACAAATACAAAGCAGCACAAGAAATACATTTTGGCTGCCATTAACAATTCAGACTGGTTCAGGTTTAAGCAACTTACTTAGCAGGAAATGTTGTGTAAAATAATTCAATAAAGGTGACGACAGCAGACTGATACACAATATTGTCCTACTTTCTGAGTGCATATTGTTTGTATATTATTAGCAGTTAATATAAGTTTTCATTAGCCTTATTTTTGGATTATACAGTATCTATATTAATGTTGTATGTTTTAATATTTTAATATACAGTGGGTAATAACTGTATTAGATACTGAAAGCAGCTATTTATGTGACTGCTTTCACATAATTTTGTAAGCATTGAACAATTTCCTTTGCTGATTAATTATCTATAAATATTTTTGAGTAGTTTACGGTAAACTGATGTACAATCATCCAGCAAAGTCATTTTAAACTTCCAGTTTACTTTACACATATCATTTTACACTGGCTTTCTGCCAAAAGAAGACATTCAAACTCAACACCTTAATGCATATCTTTACTACTGTCAAAAGGCATTTCAACTGTTCTGCAGGTCCTGTCACTGCATCTCCATTTCAGTAATTGTTTGTTCTGATATAATCCAAATGAACAGGTGCTAAATCATGTATAAATATCTATTCTATATCTGTGAATTAATTTAAAAAGGGACTTGAGTTGAATCTACCCTAGCAAGAATAATTCATATAACAGTAGTGCAGTAGTTTGTCGAGGCAGTGCTTTCATATACATTACTGAATGGAGCATAACCCTGCCAGAGCTGCGTGTTAGGGACACTTGGCAGTTGGAGTTACAGGAATAAAATTACACAATTAAACTTAAATGTGGAAATAAGAAAGGAAAGATGCTCCCTATAAAACTTTAATTATTTGATTTGTCCCTAATAAGAAACTGACAATGCATCTTTGTTTCACCTTACTGGAAGTTTATAACTCCCATGTTCGCATCATTTTCTGCTCACCCTCCCCCCCGCCATTATTTATTTGTTTTGTTGGTGAATGAGGTGCAGGCAGTTCTGGCACTTTTGCATCTAGATGAGTAATTTTACATGTATTAGCTGTTTAAAAATTGCTCCCATTTGAAATGTTGGCACTCAAAATGCAAAGTGCTAACAAGCCAAAAAAATAATTGAAAATGTAAGAGAAGACAGAATCTTGAACATTGTTCTGCTCCATTATACCTTGTTTTGCAGGGGGTAAGCCACTCTGTACCCCCCTGATGTGGGCGGCAAGCTTTCTGCACCCCTTAAACTTGTATATACTAACTACAAAATCATCCTACCTGAGTAAAAAGAGAATATTTCAGGAAATAACCATCTCTATGTAGGTCTGTTTATTTGACCATTCATTCTCCATGTTTCTGGACTTGTTGTAGCAGGTTGTGACCTTTTCTTATTAAAAAAAAGTGCAAAAGAGCTAATTATATCTTCAAACCAGCTGGTTGTACAGGACATTTGTGACCAGATGGAAGTGATTAGGTCGTTTTCCAGGGGCCAAAACAGAAAACACATATAGGTGGCTAGCTTATCAAGTAAAATGCAGAAGTATGACACTTCAGTCACATGTCACAACAGGGAGGTATTACAAGTCATAGAACATGTTTCTGGAAGATATATAGTGTTTCAGCTACAAAACAGGTAAAAGGGCAAGACAGAAGCGTCTCAGAATGGGAAAATGGTTCCTGTCATAGGCAGTGATCAGGATAGAAAAGGAACTGTATTTCAGGAGGGAAATGAATAAAGTGGTTGATTTGATAAAAGGAGGGACAGCCCTTGGAAAGATGCCCTCAATATACATTTTGTTTAAACTATACCTTTAGGACCGTAGTCAAATGGTGGCATTAACAGTACATGTTGCTGTAAAGAAAATAGAATTGGAGGTAAGGAATGTCTAGTCCAAGGTCATCAATGCAGATCAGGTTGGATTTATAAAAAGTTATAAAGGTAAACATCATCTAATTGTCTTGTTAGATTTTATATAGGCAGAGAAGAAGGAATGTTCTAAATATTTTGCCATTTTTCTTTCTTAGGAAAAATATCTGATAGCATATTTATTTTCCACATGTCCTGTAAAATAAGCTATTGAGCATCACAGGTCTTAACATTATAAAATCCTTCTACAGGTAAGCTGAGCCTTAACATTTTGGTAACGCTAATCAATGGCATGGATTAAAGTGTCAATGAGGAACACAGACATTCAACTTACAAAGGTGGAAAACACCAAGTAAGGTTTCTATCCCACTTGGCAATAGATCCAAAAAGTAAATTTATTCAAACCACCTTAGTGCCTCAAAGCAAAAGGATGTTCAGAACTAGACTACAAGAGCATATTAGAGATATATATAAAAAAAAAATAGAAAGCTCTGTGGCTGTTCATTTTAAGGAACGTCATAATGGTGATTATAAATTACTGCAAGCAACTATTTTAGAAAAAGTTTTAAGTTGGGTGATGCTGCTATGTTAAAAGATAGACTGCTTTTTAAAGAATCTGTTCTTATTCTAAAGTATAATACTTTGGCACCCAATGGACTTAATGGTGAAATTAATTTGGATATATTTCATTTAACTGAGGCTTGATTGTCTCACTAATTGCTTTATTGTTTTATTGGGCAGTGTATTTAAGGGGAATGTATTCTTACATATATTATACTTCTTAAAGGCTGTGTTGGCCGAGGCACTAAGATGTTTAGAATCAATTTACTTTTTGGATCTATTGCCAAGTGGTTTTCGTTCATCTTTTTGGTTTACTGGTTTGACGGTTTCTATCCCACTCTTATTTTTATTAACAACTGGATCCTGGTATGAGGTGGAAGAGAATTTTCAGTGATTTCAAAAGTTCAGTTTGGATAAATAGAAGTTTATTTATTTTGCTCCACTAATAAAAGTAATTCTGGGTGATAACATGCTGATGCTCTGCTTAATTTCTTCACCCTGGAAAAGAAAAAATAAACAGAAGTTAAAATTAAACTATTTACTGATGAGTGTGTGACAATGATGCCTGATATCTCAGGCTTGACTTTACTAGCATTGTTGGAGGGATTTGTTGAGGTTATTTTACTCAGAATAAGCTACAGTTTTGTAGTGTGTCCATTGCCTAGAGCAGCATCTTTTCCCAGAGTTGGAAGCAGAGTGGACAATGGAAAGAAGGAAGGTTTGAGAAGCTGAGGATTGGGGGACATATCCTATTAAGGAGGTAAAGCTAATGTTTAGGGTCTACACAGGGTAGTCTCCAAAACACAGAAACAATGGGAAGCATAGAAACGTCAACATACGAGAAGATGACAACAGCAAAAATGATGCTATAACCCAAAGTACTATATGTAATTAGGTACCCTAATGACAGATAGCTTATGGTGACTTAAGAAACTTGAATGTTGTTCATAAGTCTGCATGGAGTGGACAGAACAAAGACATAGAGTGATGCAACAGATGCTGTCTATACAACTGGGAGGAGGTGAGTTAAGCTATCCAAGCTTTACTTGTGTGGCGCAGAGTATATCCTAAGGCAGATTATTTGGGAGTGTAAGGCTGAGAAGCTGCCACAGTAGGAGATAATAGCACCAATGCATGAGCAAGTTAGATATACCAGGAAAGTGGTGGAAGGCATTATAGAGAAAGTACAGTTTGATATAAAGGGGCATCCTGAATTAATATCGAAAGAGGTCTTACGTATTTTGGCTAATAAGGGATTTGGAACATGTTGAATTCTCCTCAGGGTAACCTGAGATATAGGGTTGAGGAATGGAGAGGTATGTCACTGAGTTTTAGGAATGCAGATATAGAATAACAGATAGATCAGATACGCTGTGAAGCCCTTGGGGAGCTGAGCACTTTTGATAAACTGAGGCAACATTTTTACAGCATTAGTAGCACATTAGAGATCGTTGTAACAAAACAGTTATGCAAAGATGGGTGGGAGCTGAGAATGAAAAAGCAGGTATTGAGGACATTGGTGGTGGTATAGTACAACAGGCACACACACAGCATTTCTGCAATGGTTCAGTCAACATACGTATATTTCAAAGATATCACAAATTTGTAGTTGTTTGCAACACTCAAAAATTACTATGCAGAATTACCTGATTCATTGCAAAATTGTGGAATAACTTACCAGTAAAAATCAGAAAAAAGTCAACACTCACTTAAATCCTGGTATGTGGTATAGTAGGTATGCAGATATGCAGATGATATAATATAGCTAGAAACTCTACCATATTCCACTCTAGCTTTGCTTATAATGCAACTATTGACCTACAATCATATACCCCTTACTGTTCATATCCCCCTCCCCCTTTTGTTCAGCTTATCTCCCTTTTAGCTCTTATTTCACTCCTCTTCGAACTAGCCTTTTTCACTATCCTTTTTTATACCCTCTCATCTCCCTTTCCTTCTTACCTGTATCCTGCGATAAACCATTCCCCTCATGGTTTATGTTCTCATTCTTCTGTTGTCTCCCTACTTCATCTCTCATCTCCCATTCCGTCTTACCTCTATCCTGCGATAAACCATTCCCCTCATGGTTCTCCTTGGTGAAGATACTAACTACGAGTCTGTTATCAGTTTGCCATCCATTTCTTCTTGCAATATTATTACTAGCTTATCATTTTTTAATGTAATATAGGCAATTTATTCCTGAGGGGCAACAGACACTTTATTTTTCGATGAAACCATGAAATATAAAGGTGATTGCTAGCAGCAACCGCTTCATTAGTTACAGATTTCTTTAATGTGGAATTATTTAGATGACTTACTTCAGAGATTGTGCATATTTACTGATAATGGACTGTAGAATTGTGCATATTTACTGATAAAGGTGGACTGTAGAATTATGCATATTTACTGATAATGGTGGACTGTAGAATTGTGCATATTTACTAATAATGGTGGACTGTGGAATTGTGCATATTTACTAATAATGGTGGACTGTAGAATTGTGTATATTTACTAATAATGGTGGACTGTGGAAGTCTGAGTAGACTTTTTTATGATATATGTTCTCAACTGGGCAGTTTTGCCATTATGGGTGCATATGGTTTGTTTCATTGCTTACTGGAAAAATGTTCAAAACAAATTTAAAACACCCTCTAACAAGTGTACTGTATTGTACAAGGAATATAATTTTAGTACAATGAGGAAGGTGTATCAAAGAGCACATGTATGTTTCATATGCAAGGGGCCTATGATTTGAAAACAGCCCAAGATTAATCTTTATCTGCCACTGGCAAAATGTATTTTCTTTGAATGTGGGTTTCAATGCTGTTCCAATGAATGTGAGTTTCTAGGGCAGAGAAGTTTTAATGCTAAGTTTTCATTGTGAGACTGCATTGCTTTGTTTAACAGATGACTTAGTGTTTGTGCTGTAAAATACAAAATACAACTTTCAAATGAAGTCCAACTCATCATAGAAGTAAAGCAGTATGCACATTAGTGTTTATGGTAAATGGAGTGAAATAGCCAAGTAATGGTTCATTGGAATGGCTGCAGAGGCTCCATTCAACCATTATTTTGTCAGGGGGGAAGGGCAGCAAACTCAGACAGGCCCAGCTGAACTATACCTCCCAACTGTCCAGATTTTCAAAGAATGAATAGATTTTTGCTTCTTATTTTTGGTTTGTTCTTCATAAAATTTGTAGTTTTCTGGCAAATCATTTAGGAATTAAGTCACTAAATAATAAGTTTCAGACTTCATAACCTTCAGAAAAATGCATGTTAAAGTAAAGCTGTTCTATCAACTGTCTCAATTTATACAAGAGCAATTTTTAGTACTGTTTATATGTGCCCCCAATATATTTGGCCTTGTTCAGATTTACTGCATTAACAGGTTGAGAGGTACATGCAAATAAATTGCTTTATAGAATTAGGCATAGCCAATCTCTCAACTGTCCCCAATTTTTGGCTCAAAATGTTGCTCTTCCCCCTAATAATCCCTCTGCAAAATAGCAATTTTGGAAGAAAACATGGAGGGTTTACAATTAAGAAATAACTGTAATAATCAAAGTTATAGATTACTTGAAATGCATGTAGATTCTTTTATTTTGTCAGCTGCTCAAGGTAGCAGTACTAATATTAAAGTGTCCCTTCTTTGGCAGGTAGCAGCTGTATTGTGTCTATTTTATATTTTTGCATCACATTTTTGGTCCATTTTTCATAAAGTTGTGTTTTTTGGCAAATTAGTGACAAATCACTAAAGACTGAAGTTAGAAAATGACAGACATTTGAGTTTCAGATTTTATACCCTTCAGAAAATTCATACTAATGCAAGACCTATTCTATTATCTTTCTAAGTTTATTAGAGCAATATTTAAAAATTGTCCTTATTTTTGGGCCTTTGTCCCACTTCTGTGTATGGCTTTGTCCAGATTTCTTGCTCTTGAGGTTGAGAGGTATGACATGTGTCAGGGCCATCACAGTCAGCCAAAGAAATTTCAAATTGTGACATGCTTGTTGCACCCCACTCCCCCATGTAGTGGCTCTGGATGTGTCCAAGCAAGGCGAGGAGTAGTTGTATCTACCTTGGATGGGGAGGACACACTGCATAAGTACTACAGTGGCTTTTCATCTGTCCTTGATTTTGCAGAATGGTCTGGTTTCTGTCATATTGTTGATTTATGCTTATTACTCAGATTTATGCTTATTAATCAAAGTGCCTGTTGCTCTGTGTTTAAGTAGCAATGCTTTAATGACCATAAGGTAAGCTTGTCTGAGATCGTAAGATGCAAGTAAGCTTTAATAAGCATACTGTTAAAGAATTGCCAACATTGAAAGCCTTTCTGTTGTTGCCATGCAGAGAATACTTGACTAGATAATGTATAAGCCTTGGGTATTAAAGGACAGGATTCCATTATTTTAAAAAGCTCATTACACTTGTTGGAGACTTCCAGTCATCTCTACAGACTTTACCCGTAAACTAAACAGAATGCCAATCATGTGTGGTCCATAACCTGTACAGTAATCCTTTAAGCAATGTATCTTGAGCTTGTTTCTTGTTTGCTTTTCATTTTTTACTTTTATCATGTTTTCCCCATGAAACAAGTTGTCAGGCAGCAGCAGGTCTTTTTTGGATAAGAAACATTTTTACAAGTGGGGGCATCACATAGATTTCTACTTTCAGCATGTAACTTGGTACTTTAATAAAGCTGAATATATTATAATTAGAACTGCAGTGCAAGGAGAAGTGGTTTGAGTTGAGTGCTTCTGGTTTTTCTTATACTTGATTTTGACTGGCATTCCAGTAATGTATTTAAAAAGTAATTTATTTTTTCATGCCTCACAACGTTTTGTTTCCATCTAGATATTAAGTAAGCTGTCATGCAGCCAATGCATTGAAATATTTTTATTCTTCTACACTTATTTTTGTCTTGATTGGACTTTCATAATGATGGTTTGCCACCCAGGGCAGCGTATTTAATTAAAGTTAGTTTTTTGTGGTTTTGTGCATAGCTCCTCCCCTTTCTGGTTGACCACACCCCCTCCCCTTGACCCCACCCATTCAGCTGTCTCCTGCAGCCCCCCTGTGATTTGAAGTCACCAGCCACCACTGGTTTATGTTCTCATTCTTCTATTGTCTCCCCACTTCATCTCTCATCTCCCATTCCATCCTACCTCTATCCTGCGATAAACCATTGCCCTCATGGTTTATGTTCTCATTCTTCTATTGTCTCCCCACTTCATCTCTCATCTCCCGTTCTGTCTTACCTCTATCCTGCGATAAACCATTCCCCTCATGGTTTATGTTCTCATTCTTCTATTGTCTCCCCACTTCATCTCTCATGTCCCATTCCATCTTACCTCTATCCTGCGATAAACCATTCCCCTCATGGTTTATGTTTTCATTCTTCTATTGTCTACCCACTTCATCTCTCATCTCCTGTTCCGTCTTACCTGTATCCTGTGATAAACCATTCCTCTCATGGTTTATGTTCTCATTCTTCTATTGTCTCCCCACTTCATCTCTCATCACCCATTCCGTCTTACCTCTATCCTGTGATAAACCATTCCCCTCGTGGTTTATGTTCTCATTCTTCTATTGTCTCCCCACTTCATTTCTCATCTCCCATTTCATCTTACCTCTATCCTGCGATAAACCATTCCCCTCATGGTTTATGTTCTCATTCTTCTATTGTCTCCCCACTTCATCTCTCATCTCCTGTTTCATCTTACCTCTATCCTGCGATAAATGATTTCCCTCATGGTTTATGTTCTCATTCTTCTATTGTCTCCCCACTTCATCTCTCATCTCCCATTCCATCTTACCTCTATCCTGCGGTAAACCATTCCCCTCATGGTTTATGTTCTCATTCTTTTATTGTCTCCTCACTTCATCTCTCATCTCCCATTCCATCTTACCTGTATCCTGTGATAAACCATTCCCCTCATGGTTTATGTTCTCATTCTTCTATTGTCTCCCCACTTCATCTTTCATCTCCCATTCCATCTTACCTCTATCCTGTGATAAATCATTCCCCTCATGGTTTATGTTCTCATTCTTCTATTGTCTCCCCACTTCATCTCTCATGTCCCATTCCATCTTACCTCTATCCTACAATAAACCATTCCCCTCATGGTTTATGTTCTCATTCTTCTATTGTCTCCCCACTTCATCTCTCATCTCCTGTTCCATCTTACCTCTATTCTGCGATAAACCATTCCCCTCATGGTTTATGTTCTCATTCTTCTATTGTCTCCCCACTTCATCTCTCATCTCCTGTTCCATCTTACCTCTATCCTGCGATAAACCATTCCCCTCATGGTTTATGTTCTCATTCTTCTATTGTCTCCCCACTTCATCTCTCATCTCCTGTTCCATCTTACCTCTATCCTGCGATAAACCATTCCCCTCATGGTTTATGTTCTCATTCTTCTATTGTCTCCCCACTTCATGTGTCTCACAGCTCCATAAAATAGTGCTTTGTGTTCTTGTAATGTGCATATGCTCTGTGTATATTAATTTGGAGTTGTAGAGTACCTGTTTTTTCTTGACATTATTTCAGTAATAGATTTACTATAAAATGTCAATACCTCCTTGAGAAGTAAATACAAGTACAAAGTTAATAAGCGATAGACATATATCTCTTTTCTGGTTCTGCTGCCTAACTCTATACTGCTGTCTCTTTTTCTGGAGCCTTTTTTCCTGGATATCCGCTAAAAGCTGGTTATGCTTAGCCAGACTAGGCCTCTAGTCAACAAATATTAAATAAATATGTAAATAAACCAGAATAAGAAAGGTGCATTCATTAAAAGTTATGGAAAGATCACACGGGTTTGAATGAATCACAGCCAATTGAATGGCTACAGTAATCATTCATTGAGTCTCAGGCCAGTGACCGTCCATTTTACCAAAACCAGAGGAAAACATTTAAATTAAAGCAGAACTCTGGATGAAGAGGCAGGCAAGTGCGTACCATTTGCATGTTGAGGGTCTTGTCCTCTGCACCTCTTATGTATCTAAGGCCACTCAACCTCAGGGGATGTTTGTAAAATTTAATGAAATAATATCTGTTTGCACAGGAACTCAATGAGCTAACAAATAATGACTAAGTTGTAAGCCCACATATGCATGTTGAAATAAATATTTGAAAATTCCAAGCATGGGATGAAACTCAATGTGTGATATAAGTGTCATTATCCCCTAGCATTGCTGAAAAAGTTGAATGGCAGCGGTCCATCTCATTACTTGTGCTGTACTGTAAGCAAACAAGTTATTACTGCATGGTATGGCAGTGTCACATGAGTGGGACTTGGTGGACAGATACAAGGCATTTAATGCAGCAGGTGACTCATAACAGTATCCTCTCTTACCGAAAATGCTGGCTGTTTATAATTCTCCTCCTAAACTGCAAATGGTTTGCATGGTGACCGACTGCTCACTTACCTGGCACCCAGTTGCCAAAGATGACAAGCTCGACACTTTCAGAAGGCCAACATTTCATGTGAGGTAAGTTAAAACTTGGCCATCATGTTGAACTTTGCCCCTTATCC